>NC_137219.1:9050159-9067659 GCF_949987685.1 Ammodytes marinus | reverse complement strand
TGTAGTAGCTGTCTGAATGACTGCTTACCTGAATACTGATTGTGATGCTGCCGTGAAAGCACTGTGTGGATGTAACAGAACAAATTCATCCAACTTCCACTTTAGGTTTGTCCAAGCGCCACGCCCTGCTGTTTGAGAACCACTGGTCTATGAAATTTCAATATAAGCCTATGGTGTGACATTTTTGTCAAACAAACCTTAACATTTGGCATGTTTGCAATAAAGGTGACCTAAACAATTCATTGATTACTCACTGTATTGAGGAATTTTATTTTCACAAATTATTTCATCAACTTCTCATTTGAGCACTCCCGTGCACTTTGAGCCTAAATGATCTAATTAATATGTTAACATTCTTGATTACAGTGTTGTTTTGATGAGAGGAGAGGAATTAGAGTGATGCCCTGGGTGTTTTCGGGGAGGCGTGAAACCTCTGTTTGGAAATGTTTTTTGGGAGTCTGCTGTGTTAGCCCTCATTTTTATTTTCCTCTTTCATTCCGTCACTCCACGGGACATGCTTCTTCTGCCTCTCCCCCAGCGCTTCTGCCTCTCTAGAAACTGCTCTAGTACACTTCCGCCACATGTGGACAGTTGATGGCAAAATGAATTCCACTCATTCCCCATGATGATGATGAGAGACAATGGGAGTCCGGGGCACCGCTGATGTCGACTGCCGCATTTGAAGACGCCGCACCAAATCAGTTTCAAAAATACATTAAGCCGTCCAGATTCTGAACCAAATCCTGCCAACGATCCGCCACTCTGCATTTTTTTCATGCTTGACAAAACTTCCTTTGCCGGGGAATTTGCAATTATAAGTGAGATTAGCCGTCGACCTCGCACGAGGCTAGAGGGCTGCGGATATACCCAATTGTTGAATCTAATAAATACGCAGCAAACTGCCCAAAAAAAAGTGCACGGGCGGAGGAGCGGACTCAGCAGAGCAGAAATGTGCTTCTGTTCAGCTCATTCCGATCCAGAAGGGCTTTTTAAACGTTGCATTGTAAGTGCAGCATTAGCATGTCGGCAGCTGAATGTGTAGAGCGCGTCTGTGCCTTCTGTTATTCAAATAATGGGCTGCTTAGAAAATAACACACACGCACACACATACACTACATCCAGTTTTTACCAGTTGTCAAGGGAGACTGCAAGATCTCACAGTTTTTAGCTGTTGGACCTGTATTTTCTTTTCACTCAATTATTGCTGCATTACACCTGAGTGCCTCCGAGCTCTCCTTCTCCCTCTCTCATTTCAGCCTTGTGGAAACACTGAACCGTACACTCCCTTTCCCCCTTTATTCATCAGCCTGCCTCTATTTACCTCACTCTCTCTTTTAAAGCTGCACACTCAAAGTCGTTCCCTTTCTTTCTCAAGTTCAAACAGTCAAAAAAAGAAGAAAAAAATAAAAAGTGAATTGGACAGCGAGCACCTGTTTACACTTGATATTGGGGGGGGGGGGGGTGAGCTCCAGCGGGCTCGACTTTCATTTTCTATAGCTGACCGAAATAATCCACTTAGCAGGCACAACTTCTGGATTCCCACAGAGTCCTTGGCGCGGTTTCCAGAAAGCATCTTAGCTATATCATCTCTCCCTGTATGTTTTTTTTTTTTTTTTTTTTTACGTTCACAGAAGTGATGCTCTTGCCAGAACCCTTTTTTGGAAGCTCTGAATGAGAAAGAGAAATTATGAGACTTTTCACTTTGGGCAACAATTGCCTTTACGGTGTCCTCATTTGGGAAAACTCTTATCTATTATTTCTTTTTACATTTTATAAGGATATAATCTTATTTATAATTCATGTCTGTATTAATTGATCATTACAGCAACTTGTACACACAATACTGTTGTTAAATGAAACAGCAATCATAGAAAAAAGTTCAGAGACTTTTGTTGCTACCACACGAAAGTTACCACACTTCGGAGGGGGGCCTCGCGCAGTCAGCCATAGTGTAGAGCCCCTGGAGCAGTTTTGGGGTTAAGTGTCTTGCTTAAAGGCCTACTTCACCGGTTTGAATATGAAAGTGTATTGAATTCTGAGATCCTATGTAGTATAAATGTGTGAAAAAAATTTAAATCGGTTCATCCTAGCCTGAGAAAAGGCAGAAAGAGTGTTTTTTTTTCTTTGTAAATATTACTGTGATGTCTTTTACTGTGACATCACAGTAATATTTACTAAGTAAGTTTTTTTTAACCCTATATTTCTCTTTCTGTGATGTCACGAGAAAGAGAAATATAGGGTTAAAACTCTTTCTGCCTTTTCTCAGGCTAGGATGAACCGATTTCAATTCTTTTTGCACATTTATACTACATAGGATCTCAGAATTCAATACACCTTCATATTCAAACCGGTGAAGTAGGCCTTTAAGGACAAAATGGAAGATATAGTGGGCACCGTAAATGTAATACCAACCACCACTTTTTATAATACTAACACCCTCTTTTCTCGTGCCGGGGATCAAACCAGCAACCTCATAGTTACTGGTCAGTCCCTCTTCCTCCAGGCCATCCTACCACCTTCATTATATTCGAATTCATCAGAAATAGGGATAGAGATGCTAATTTGTCCGCTGGAGTTTGCGTCATCTCCTCGTTCCAACATAACTCCACCCTCTTCAAACCAGTTAAAACAGTTAGGACAAACCGATAAACACAGAAAATCAAAGGATGGATATCTTTAAAAACTGTCTTCAAAAGTTTTTTATAATTATTTATGGAAGACAGATGGGTCTTGGGTTAAGAAATAACTAATCGGAATAAGTCGAAAAACTCATATTTTAACAATAAAATAATGATCTTTTACTTTAAACTGTAGCACCATGGCAGATGGAACCTGAACTGAATGAAAATGCTAAGCTGAAGATTTAATGATGGATACCATTTAAGGGAAAATCTTGGGTTATCTGCTTCATTTCTTTGCACTTAAAAATGAAGCTAATTGATCATTAACGCTAGGGGTGTAGCTGATTTCTTAGCCAATATTGACTGGATTGCCGTAACTTTTTTTTTCTAAAGATTCATGATCCTCAGAGGATGAAGCCCACGCTAAACTTTTGCTATTATCAAAGCGCAAAGCACTAAGAACACAAAATAAAGCCTTGCAGAGTTGCTACGGTGACTGTGAATGGTAATGCTATTCAATAATGCATCTGGTGAACAACAGTAGTAGTTGGAGCTGAAGCTGGGAGGTTTGAAAGAGATGAGGAGCGGCACCCGAACCTCATTAACCCTCAGTGTCAGCAGGAGTCTGGTAGGAACGAGCACGTCGAGCTGCGGGGAAGAAAAAAACCTATTGAAAAAAGAAGGGAAAAAAAGTGTTTGTTTACATTACAGCCAATGTGTCTGTTTGTATTTTATCTTACAAGTCGGCTCCCAAAAGACAAAGAGAAGTCTGTCCCCTATTCTGCACTGTGCATCGCTAAACAGAACAAGCACCGCCGTAATCACTGTAAATATTATATTATCATACCTTTCAGAATACTGTGAGTTCATGTTTTATTGAAGCCGTGAGTCGACTTGCAACTTAGATTTCAGGCTCAGCTTCATTACAGTGTGTTGTAAAAGGTCCTAAATATCACAAATATTTCAAATTAAATAAATGAGATTTATAGAACATAATCTTACTTTTATGTAACTTATCTCATTATAAAACTTTTTACAACAGTGTAGCATGAATTCATGCCATAAAAGTGTACTTTTAAAGGCCTGTGCTTTATGCCTCTTCCCTATAAGAGGCTGTTTTTAACCCCTTCACATCCAGTTTCCCCTTCTGCAGCTCCGAGGGTGGTTAAATCACATCATTCCACACTGTCTAACAATTTGATATACAGGTATACATTTGTTTTAAATTGCTGCGCCATTGAATCAAGTGGAAGTATTATCTACAGCCCTGGCATGCCTTGGTACCTTTTTGAAACTTTGGAATACCCACCAAGTTTAAAGATAAAGTTCAGTGGGAGGGTTTGAACAATGTTGGGCTGCACAGCACATTGTGGCATGGCATTGCACCATGTTTGTTGACAAGTCTGCCATGCACGGCTGCTAATTCCCATTTTGAGATATATTAATTCGATTTTAGGAATTGAGGAAACCTGTATCCTACTTAAGACTGGGATTGGATTTTAATTAACTAGATAATGTTTCCAGATCACGAGGTGTAAACGGAGCCTTGAATCGCCAAATCTGACATGGAAAAATAGTAAAAAGAAAACATCTCGGTCTTATTCCGGCACAAGGGGTTAAGTATTTGATTACTTCTGGCTTCATTCCAGCATGGCTTTAAGTGTCATCTTAATAAAATGGATTATCATTATTACCATTGAAAACTCGGTTTATGTGCGTCACTGACAGAAGGATGGGTGACGATGAGCTTGTGTACAACTTTCACAGCCTCCCAAGACTTCCCACGCGTTACCAGCTCAAATTTAATAGCACCGGGATCTCCTCCATCCAGCTACTTCATAAAATATTAGGTATTTTAATAACACACACGCCCACACACACACAAACGAGCGTACACTTTTAATGACAGCAAAGTACCAGCATTCCCTTTAATATTCATTCCTTTTACGTAACCTTTACGTAACTGTGGGACGTGTGCTCCTACGTGCATATGCGTGCCCCTTGCACGTGTGTGTGTGCATGCAGAGCGTATTTGTGTGAGTGAGAGTGTGTGTGTGTGCGTGTGAAGTTTAGGTCTTTTTTCTCTGTAGTTTCCCTCATTATGAGAAAGCCCTTTAATGTTTGTCTCCCAGTGGAGTGGGGTAGGGAGTGTGAAACTGTTATTGCAGGGAGAGAGTGAAAGAGAAATCCAAGGGAGGGAGCCAGACAGACACTCCTGCTCATGCGGTACGATCTCTCAGATGATGACACCCATATCCTACGCACCTAGGCTTGTGCGTGCGCTCATAGGGCTCGTCTGTCTGCCTTGTGTGACCTCAGAGCTATAGCTGCCGATGACAGGGGGAAGAATGATTGGGGTGTTTTACTTAAGAGCATAATATGAATTAGGAGGGGAAGGAGAGGTAGAGGATGTGGATGTGGAGCAGGGGGGAGTGATAGGAGGGGGCACAGGTACAAGACGGTGAATGGAAGAGGCTGAAAAGGGACGATGGCAGGCAAGGAAAAATGCAAAGTCTGCTCCAATCAGTCTCTGACTGTACATAGCAGTGAGTGACTGGAGAGCCCTAAGGATTGTGTGTGTGTGTGTGTGTGTGTGTGTGTGTGTGTGTGTGTGTGTGTGTGTGTGTGTGTGTGTGTGTGTGTGTAAGGGATTGTATATGTGTGTTTCTGCATGTGTGTGTCTGGGCATGCTCTGTTGGCCACAGATAACCCCACAGCAGAACTGTCACGGTCACGCTTTCACTCACAGTCACACACTCACCGCGTGCACAGTCTGTGTGTGTATGTGTGTGTGTGTGTGTCCATCTGCCTCTCCCTGTCGCTGTCTGCCTGCCTCAGCGTCAGTCTGTTACTATACTCTCTTACTCTCTGATACCTCTCCAGTATCAGAGGCCACGATTTAAAGCAGCTCGTCAGCTCCACAGATCGGTGAGAAAACCTGGAGTATATTGTGCAGCTAGCGGGAGCCTGGTGGCCATTACTCCAGCAGCACAATAGCTGAGCAGCCAGCTGGAGTGCCAGGAGGCATCTTGGTGGGCTGTCGCTGGACCAAAACTGAAAACAGGAAAGAGAAGTGGTAGATGCTTTTACTGCCTCCCTCGGGGGGCCTTCTGAATGGGGCTCAAACCTGGGCAGGGATTTCACCTGGAATGAGGCAATACAGAGAGATACATCTTCACTTATGCTCGTTAAATGTTATTATTTTTAGACATGGAGCCATCAACCTTGGTTTGTCCGATGAGCTTGATAACTCAAGGCGAATGAAAACTGTATAAATGACATCATTAAAAGAAAAAAACAAAAGAAAAGAGATCGCTGCCAGCTATCAGAGGTCCTTGTTAAAATCCTTTTCTCCCCTCCGAGCATGAGTGCAGATTCATCAGCTGTATTCAACAATAAATATTTGGCGTTAGTTGACAGCTCTTCAGTCCCTCATGAATGTTAGCCTGTCAGTGTGATTATAGTGTGATGGTGTCATGTTATCATTCTGCAAACTGAGCAACCTGTCATTATAAACAACCTTAGGCGTTTAAGTTTGATCTAATTTAGTTGCGTAACGCTGACACATGGGTTTACTTTAGTTGGCGTTTCACAACATTAAATCACACACAACCACAAATAAACCATGGCATGGATGAATCAAGAAAAGTCTTACATTATTTATCCAGGAAGTCTCTTAAAATACAGAATCTCTTCTGCTAGAGACCGGGCCAAAAAAGCAGACTCACAATAAAACAAGACTAAGAGAGGCAACACTTAGGCACAGAGGTACTTAATACTACTTAAGCTAAACGCTAATGTCAGCATGCTAACGTGCTCACATGCTGACAATGCTAACTTCTTCATGTTTAGCAGGTGCAAGCTTTGCCATGTTAACCTGCTCAGTTTAGTGCATTAGCGTGCCAACATTCGCTATTAAGGACCAAAACCCAAAATACAGCCGATGCTGGTATAGGAATCTGATTAGCTTTGCAGGTAAAATTTGACAGACATTGCCATCCCTAGAGGCACGCCACATGGCAACATACGAATGTATTACATGTACTCAGTACAATAACACAGGACCTGAGAGTCAATATGCAAGAGAGCTTGACTAATGAAAAATTGTTACAATCTTTTTCCTCATTGACGTCCTCAATGTAAGGAATGGTAATGGCTTTCTATTGTTATTTGAGATTCTGAGCACATTTACCTTTGTCATATTCATAATCGTTGTGATACACAGTATATTGGGTATCACATATCTTAAGTAGGGTCCTGGTAATGAATTTAACCTTTTCACCCACTCTCACTGAGCAGTATTTCACTCTTTAGGCTTTTAAATGATCTATGTCAATCGATGCAAACAGCGAGGCCACAGCACGCTGATAAATGTGCATGTGCTGTGAACAACAATACATGTTGAAAACATTCACAGCACCACTGGTCAGTTTCCTCTGCTGAGCTGAATGGAGTCAATGTACCAACTGTGTGGCTTTTCAGTCATATTTGGATGTATTGTATAAGGTTTTGGTATCGACCCTCCTCATTTAGACCGCATATTGATTAAACTTGTTAGCGCCACTCATTTTTCATTTTGTGAAACTGTTGTTACATGTAATTGGAGTTCGTTCCGCTGTAGGAACATACTGAGTTAAGTTCTTAACTCTGGGGTTGACTCCAAGGTTGCTTTGCTATAGTCAGTCCACCACTTCAGACTGAAATATCTCAACAACTACTGGATGGATTGCCATGACATTTCCCATTGACATTCATGGTCCCCAGATGATGAATCCTACTCACTTTGGTGATCCTTCAACCTTCCTTCTAGTGTGACCATGTGAGGTAGACATCTTAAGTTGTTTACTCGACGATGGACTTCCCTTAAATCTCTTTCAGATTTCACGTTCCCCCTCAGGATGTTATTGTAATAACTTAAGGTGATCACCATGAAAAACACTGTTACCTTTACTCACAGTGCATTTTAGGACAATACATAATACATGTTTGTATAATGTGACGGTGACCCCCATCACATTATATTATCCCACGTCCTTCACTGCACTGCAGCAAAACATGTCTGTCCCCGAGTGTTTTTTTTGTCCTCGTGTATCTTCTTCTGTTAAATAAATAAATGTCACGTCGCCGGAAATATAGCTGAAGATGCCTCCTGCTATGACTGCTTAAAATTCATGGTTTTTCTTTCAAAATATCGTGGACATAATTAGAAATTAAGTGGATGTAAGTTGACTTTAAGCGATTCTGCTTTCTCGGCAAACAATTCATGAATGTGTGTGTGTGTCTGTGTGTGTGTGTGTGTGTGTGTGTGTGTTGGGTGGGGGGAGAGGGGGACAGCCCCTTAAATTAATGATGGAGACCATTTTAAATAACCTAAAGTAACAAATCCTGAAGATATCACATTTTTAGCACATTTGCAAATTAGAATTTCTAGTTAATATCCTCTCCACCAGACGTGCTTCCCCTGTCTTGTTAAGAAAAGACAGAAACGACAAACACAGACTGAGCCTGGTGTTTTTAATAGCTACCTATGAATGTCAATTGTGAGTAACATTTTTTTAGTTGAAGACAAAGGCTGGAGGAGAATGCGTCTTTCAGCTGCACAAAGTCGAACTTCAGTTTTCCGTACTGCAAAAGTAATTGGTTCTTTTTGTATTGAGAAATAGTCCTTTCTCCTTCTTTTTTAAGTACTCACTTATCAACTAAATTTGTCAATATAAAGACGGCATAATAAAGCATTTTGTCTGTCTTAAGCATAACAATTTTTCAATGCGCTGTCAGGTTTACAAAAAAAATTTAATTACAGTTCTGACAACACACAAAAGGAATGGGTGCTGGTGGAGAATGAAGTCCCACGTCGTTTCGGTCCTCTCTTTTCTATTACCTTTCTAATTACTTGGTGATTAATTGTTTTTCCCTTTTTCACTCTTGCATGTTCAAAAGAATTCCAGGATGCTGAAAAAAAAATTTAAACGCTTTGAATTCTAGGACTATTAGGTGCTTAAGACTTGATTTGAGACGTCTTGAGGTTTGTGAAATCTACTTAAGTGGCCCAGTTTCTTTTCCTTAAGATTAAGGACCAGCAATAAAAGCCAAGCATACGGTATAAGGGCTTTCTAATAAGTGTCTCTTTTTTCGAGGCTGAATTTTGTGTGTCCTTAAATGGATCTGTAGTTTAGCGAAAATTGTTGTCCAATATCTTTCTCCTTTCTCTATGTAATATGTATTATCTCATCCTTTTAGTGCATCTGCTGACAAGTCAGTCCTTATTGTGTTTCCTGCTCTGGCGGGATAAGTGACATTGTTTTTTTTTCACGTATTATAAATCACCATGCAGTATTTCTGGAGTTGCTGTATACTCTGTTGTGTTCACAGGGCCAGTTGACAAAGCATCCTAATGTCTGCAACAGTTCACTGATTACCACCAGGGCCGTACGAGCCCATCCTGCTGCTGCTCTAGCTGCTCCTGGAACACACTTTCTGCGGGGCTTGATTGTCGGGGAAAACTGCGAGACATTTTTCAGCCTGGACTGACTGCCAACTTACAAATAGCTCCCTGTAGACCAAACCTGATGGAGGGTCAATTCGGTGGATCAAAAGGGCTCAGCAGGAGCAGCCCTTGTGCCCCCTATAATTTTGTAGGTTTGTATCTGTTTCCTGACCTTTGCTGCATGTTATCCTCTCTCTCTCTCTCTCTCTCTCTCTCTCTCTCTCTCTCTCGCTCTACCTCTACCTCCACCATTATGACTTTCCTCACACCTATTCTGCCTCCGTCTGCTGCACACCATATGTAAACCTAATGATACAGAAATTCCATAAACAATTATTATAGCCTATACATAATGTAAAACTTTTCCCCTTAACTCCCCCTTAAAAAAATGTTTTAAACCTAAAGCACGTCTTCTTTGTCTTCTTCTCCCTCTTGGCCTGTATTATCCGGTTTTCTTCAATGCCTGCGGCTCAGAATATTTATACTTTTGTCCACTTGTCAATTTTAGGTTGATGTGATCGGAAGGAAGCTGCATTTTGGAGAGCGTAGGAGGCAGGGTAGTCAGGAGTCAAAACTTACAGAGGGTGAAATGTTTTTTTTTATAAATTCCATTTTTATCTCAGCTGCACAGTTTGTAATTCTACTCTCCCTTCGGCTTTATTCCTTCACACAGGAGCCGGAGAGACGTACTGTGTCAATACTGTATTGATAGCGCGGGATCTTTAACCAGATATTGTGTGTGATTTTTGGTTATATAAGTGATGGAATTTTAAATGATGTCTCGTCGTGCAGCCTTAAACTGCAACACAGTATAAGTAAATGATGCAACTTCAGTTCCGTTTCAGTAGCCGTCATCACCACTTTCCACCTTGTTATTTATATGCAATGTAGCTTCAATTATGTCTTCAGGGGCATTGGACTAATAATTGATACAAGGAGTTAACAGCAGTCCTGCTATTGACTGCAATAGTGTAGGTTGTGATTTATAGTTCATCCACTTATAGCACCAACAACACTATACTGATATATCATATGCTGTACAGTACGTAATCAGGCCTGTCCTGCTTTCATTCTATTACCCCCACCTTTATTTTGTGTTTGCATTCTGGTATGTACTTTGTCATAAGGACTTTGGCTGGTCAAGCACTTAAGAGGACTAAAATGACATCCAGGTAACTGCTATTTTGTCTATCATTTTACTGAATAGCTAACTATTACTGTTGCAAGAACGGTGAGCATGCTGGGAACAAGGATATGACTTTGCGAGATTTGTTTTTCTTCAGCTTCAGCTATCCCAGTAGCCCAAAAACATCAGTTATGGTTTAACCCCCCTAAATCGGAACTATAAATCTAGCTTGCCATATATGAATGTTGGATTTTCTTTTTCAGCTTTAAGGCGAGACATGACAGAAAATTTTTCAAGCACTGGTCAATTTCAAGATGTTCAACCTATCTTGCTTTCGTAACATGTCTTCTTTCATACTAGTATAGATAAAGGGTCCAAAGGGTATATTTAGGTGTTTATTTTTCTATACCTTATCTGTTATTGCATCTGTATATTCATCTAATAATCTTTAATGGCAAATACACATAACCATAAAACTCAAATTCCAAAGCACTTACATTCAGCTAAACTTTCCATAATCATTCTTATTCACCAGTGTCTTGCCTCACACCCGCGCACAAATGGATTTTTCTGGCCACCTGGGGCAGTGGAGACAGGCTATGTGAACACTACATTGACATATCATCGTCTTTTAAGTTGATATGGCAAACTACACAGCCAGCAGTTACAGAGCAACGTTATCAATCATCCTGAGTTGTGTTTGTTTCCGCCTGATAAATAAAAGTCCAATAATAACTCTCTCTTTTTTAGCTCTGTTCTCTGTTCTTCACCAACCCCTGAGGGAAATATCTGGCTCTTTAGCTGCTCCGCTATGATCACACCAGCTAGTGGATATCTGTGTCTGTTTGCAAATGGTAACGCTTTATATTAAGGTTCTTGTTATAAGCCTTAGTAAATAGGTAATAAGGACCTTATTAGATGCTTATTAACATTAATTTGTGTTAATAAGACTATATATAAGTGTTAATAATAACATAATAAACATGTTGACAGTGTAATTATAAGACTTTTATAAGCACTTATAAGACACTTCTTAACTATTTATTGATTGCTTAATATCATTAATAAAAGTCTTATGAGTTTCTGATAGCTGTTAATAAAAGCGTTACAAACCTATTTATTGAGTCTTACTAACTTGCCTATTATGTCATTGTTAAACCTTTACTAAGCATTGTTTGTTGCTTTATGAAGGTAAACACATCTTTATTAATCAATTAATAACAGTTAACTATGCTCTATGAACAATGCTTATTAAGGTTGATAAGTCCTTTATTAAACACTTAATAACAGTTAATAAGTACTATATCTTGTCAAGGAGGATACAATGAGAATTAGAAAAACGACATGTAAATACAATGTTAGAGCGGTGAAGGTATTTGATTAGCTTTAATGTTTTTCTTGTTGAAGTACCTTCAAAAATGAGTTTTCTGAGTTTGGTTTGCAGCGCCATATCTTAGTTGGCTAAAGTCACTGATTTTCATCCCTCTTTCCAAAATGTTGTCTTTTGGCATCTAGCATAATGAGTGCATAATATATTTGTTTTTGCTCTGAAGTGATTCTTTCACCTCTATGTGTGCGCACGCCGCACACATGTTGAGTGAGTGTTAAAATGAGATGCCCCGAGAACGTAGTATATTTTTCACAATCTATGATGAATATGACTCGTATGATCGGTTTTGTGCCTCAAATCAGATCCTTAAAGGGCTTTTATTTTGAAGGTAGTTGTAAAACCGGAAGTTCCGTGTATGCAAGTCGCTGATGGCTTGACGCCAGCTTGACGGCCATGCTTGACAAAGTGTTTCACGAAAGTAAGGAGAACATGTCGGAGTCGTCAGCACGGTCAGCACCCCAAACCAGGTCTCTGAAAAATAAGAGGGTGAGGTCCGAACTGGAGGATGACTCTTCTGGTAAGTTTAAGAATGTAATGCTATAGTAACGTTAGCTGGTTCTAGCTTGCTAGTTGTTTGCCTAGCTTACATTACTTTCTTTCAGAAGCTTTAGTGAGCTTCTTTTTTGAGCTAACGTTTAGCTTACACTATCATAAAAACTGCAACCAAACGTATCTATTAACAGTTGTGTCATGCTAGCTTGTCAGGAAGGGGCAAAGTAATGCTGAATGGTTATTTCTGTGCTGACCCAGATGCTGCCCAAATTGTCCTAACTGCCAAACTGGGTCTACAGAAATATAAACATGAGCTGGCCAGGTATACATTAGAATGCCAGGATGTAAAAATAAAAGACCTGACAACGGAGAGAGATTTCTTGAAGGGACAACTATCTGAATGAAAGAAAATATTTACTTTTTTCCAACAATTGTCACCATTACAGACTAAATTTACTTTGATACTGCACCCCTTTTTGCAGATTCCATGTCCAAATCGCTTAAATGCTTAGTATAACCTGTCTGCTATCTGTCTAATTGTGATCAATGTTTCTTTGTGTTGTCTTTATACAGTAACAAGAAAGACCAGCCTGACTCAACCTTCCCCTGGGGCTCAAGTCCGTTGTCGTCTGACTCCTCTGACTCCTCCTCAGACGATGGGAAGAGGAAGAGGAAGTATAACAGAAGTCAGCATTATACTGTTGCAGAGGGGGCCAGCAGAAGAAGGCTTTTTTTTTAAATGATCTATTTTTGAATTGTATTACTTGATTTTATTTCAATACATTTTAAACTTAAGACTGACCAATTTTCTTACTATTTTGTTGACACAATCGGGGAACGGTGGGACTTGAAAATATTCCCACCTCCAAAGTGGGGAATGACAAAACAAGTTTGAGAACCACTGGGTTAGCATCTATATAGTTGTATGTGGTTTTCTGCTTGTCCTATCTGCAACAGTATAATGCTGACTTCTGATACAGCAACGTCTCGCCCAAATTCCTCTAGTGAGGATTGCCATCTCCATAAGGTTACAGATTCAATATGCAGAAGCAACTCATACAACCCCACGTCGTTTTATATTGTTTTACCTACAACAGAGTTTTTTTTTTATTATTGTTTGATGGAAGTTTTTTTTGCTCTACTCGTTTAATTGTTTTGTTGTTCTTATTCATTTAATATTTTAAATTAATAGTCTTCATCATTGGACACTTGAATTGATGTCAGGCAGCATTTTTATTTTACAAAGGTATTTATTTTTTTACATTTAGTAAAATGTTGTTCATGAAAGTTCTGGGAAACAAACAAACATGTTTACAATTGCACAGTTGTTAAGTGTTTTTTTTCTTTAAAAGTAAGTTTTTGTGCTTCACCTCTGTAACATTGTATTTACATGTAGCTTTTTTTTAATTCACATTGTATCCACCTTGACAAGATATAGTACTTATTATCTGTTAAAAAGTGTATGTTAAAGGATTTATTAACCTTAATAAGCATTGTTCTCGCTTTAGATCCAGTACCTTCAAAATGCATTATTACCTGTTTAATAAAGGTCTTATTGGCCTTAATAAGCATTGTTCTCGCTTTAGATCAGGTACCTTCAAAATGCATTATTACCTGTTTAATAAAGGACTTATTGGCCTTAATAAGCATTGTTCTCGCTTTAGATCAGGTACCTTCAAAATGCATTATTACCTGTTTAATAAAGGACATATTAACCTTAATAAGAATTGTTCTTAGAGCATAGAAATGCATTATTACCTGTTTAATAAAGGACTTATTAACCTTAATAAGCATCGTTCTTAGAACATAGTTAACTGCTAATAAACAAATAATAAAGGTGTGTTTACCTTCATAAAGCAACAAACAATCCTTAGTAAAGGTTTAACTATGACATAATAGGTAAGTTAGTAAGACTCAATACATGGGTTTGTAACGCTTTTATTAACAGCTATCAGAAACTCATGAGACTTTCATTAATGCTATTAAGCAATCAATAAATAGTTAAGAAGTTTCTCATAAGTGCTTATAAAAGTCTTATAATCACACAGTAAACATGTTTATTGTGTTATTATTAACACTTAAATATAGTCTTATTAACACAAACTGATGTTAATAAGCATCTTATAAGGTCCTTATTACCTATTAACTAAGGCTTATAACAAGAACCTTAATATAAAGCGTTACCCAGTGGGGTAAAAGAGCTTTTTGGGGACTGAAAACTGCTGCATCTTTGGTTGAAAATGAAGCTTTGAGAATGGTGAGAGTGGACCAAAACAGTCAAAGTAGTGGGCTGTAGGCTACACAGCTAAATAACAAGCTGAAAAGTGCTATGAAGATCCATAAAACCGAGACAAACAGACAATGGGGGTGATCATTTTGTGAAGGGCTCATTATTGCAGGCGACCCTTTTTCACATTGTCATTTGACACATTGTTCCTCTACAAAAAAATACATCCACTTTAAATTAAATTAGGTGAGATGTAAGAGAACATTCAGCGCCATTGTTACAAGCACTAATTGACAACAGCAGCACTTAAAATAGAGGACCAGAATACTCACCCTTTTTGATTTGTACAAGGATCTTTTTTAAGAACAACATTGTTTAATTATCTCTTCTCTCTCAAGTGGTGAGATGTCTGATCTCAACCGCTTTGTCTTTTTCAGCTTCTGGTTTTGTTCTGATTTCCGTTTACTCCCTATATACAGCGTGAAACCTTTTCCACCGTTTGTATGCTGTACTGCACAAACTGCTGTGTCTAAATAAACCACATGCTGGAAAAGTGCAAACGTGTCAAGCAGACTGCAAGGTGGACTGTTTAGCTGGACAAGGACTTCCCACCCACCTCCTGTTATTTCCCGTTGAAACTGTATTACTGCAGTGTCATGGCAGGTCAGGCCGGTGATGTCCACTCTACACGCCAACCCACTGAAGAGCCGGGCGCCGCGCCAGCAGATGAATGTCAACCGACAGCCGTGCAAGCTTTCGAGGATAAGGATCTCTCTCTCTCTCTCTCTCTGTCTCTCTCTCGCTCTCTCTCTCTCTCTCTCTCTCTCTCTATACGGTCACTTTAGTGGTCAAATTCATACAAGAAAAAAAGCTATTCTTACCCTCTGTAGACTGAGGAAGGCAATGCCGTTATCTGAGGCAGCAGGTTTGGCCCGTGGGGTTGAGGGTCGACACACCAGAGAGGTTGTCTTCTCGCTGTGGTTCGGCTCTTGGTTTGTGTGGGTTGGTTATCCGTATCTGATGACAACCTTTAAATCCTTCACACAAGTATCACTATATGGTGTCTTGTACAATGTTTAACGTTGCGGCTTTACAGTGTGGATTACAGTCGAAAATAAGGTTGGTAACCTTTCAGCTCTTAATCTCAACAGCTTGAGCTTTAAAGGGACACGGAGGATGTGCTTTTCCCCAAAAACACAACACAGCCATTTAGAAAAGCTCTTGTGACCTGTAATGCATATTAGTTAACAACTCCAAAACACCAGTCTCTTAACCTTGAAGAAAAAAACACATTTCTTTTATTCAAACAAAGGCCTCAAGTGAGACTTTTAATTTTGATGATTATAGAACTTAAGGAGGCGCTAGTTTTTTTCCATTTGCATATTTTATCAAGTATCTCCAAAGGAGCTCATGAAAAGACAACTAACAGTATTATGAGCACCACTCTATTGCATTTTTATTTTAAATAAAATAATGTATAACTGAAATATACAGTATAAGAAACATAAAGATGTATTCTTTTAGGAAATGGCATTGTATTCTTCGGTATACGATCATTCCCCAACGTAGAATCATGTTTTTGGTTCTGTGTTTGTTGCAGCAATCTATATTGGGTTGCAGAGAAGGAAAAAGGAAAAAGCTGAACACTGGTTACAGCCGATTCCCAAGGCTGCCAGCGTTGTAAGTTGACTGCTCCTGAGTTCCTCTGGAGGTGTGTGTGTTTAAAGAAGCACTGAAAACATTCTGCCGCTGTGAGAAATGGCTTCAAAGGGGGCATTTCAGCAGTGTCGACTACAGTAAGATACGTGTGAAAGAAAACACTTTCTTTCAGTGATGGATCTTGGTGGAGGTACATCCAAAGAAGACAGAAGAGGCAATATGTATGAAAATGAGCAGAGCAATGTTCCAGGGGCTTTCAATACCAACAGAGAGGGGATGTTGTAAAAATCCAACCCCCTGAATATTGTTGCACTGGGACACATCACTCGCCATAGATCTCAGCAAGCCTGCCGGTATTAAAGACTTGTCTCCATGCCTCAGGAAGAACAACAACACTAAAACACTCAAAGAGACGCAGATTCCCAAAAAAGAGACGTGTACACATACACTTGGGCAGTAATGCAAGCAAAAGCATATAAGTAGAAAACATGCACACATTGTCAGACAGTCAAATCATAAGCTGTCAAACCATTAACTGCTAAATGATGCCCTGACCAGCCATTTGGCAGGTTCCTATCCAACTGTAGAGAAGATTTAAATTACATTTCCAAAAGAAAATTGCAATGAATAATTTTTCGTCTCTTCTTTGAAAGTGTCAATGGACACCTAACCTTCATGTGCGACATGATTTATTTTTTTAAGTCTGTGTCAATTTGTGACACACACAAACACACAGTCAGACATACTATTCATTATTATATAGTTAGATTACTTAGAAATGTCGGAACACAGTGATGTGGGAACAAAGAGCTGTGGGAACATAGACAGGCTCCCATTGGGCCTACTACCGAAAGTAGAAAACTAGTGTTATTCTTAAATGTATGCAGCATGACATAGGCTAACTACATTGTTTTGTGAGTTTTTTTAAAAGTTACATTGGGGTCCAATGTTGTCTGATGATTGGACAAAAACACCTTAATCGGGACTGAAACGTCCAGTAGAGAGTAGGTTACTGTTAGCTGCTCTGTCTTGCTTAACACTCCAACAACTCCACCAAACTCAGTCAGCCTCAAAATCACTTCTCGCCTTTAAAAGTAAAAAATATTTCAGAATAAGAACATTAAAGCACCTACAATCGTTATTTGTTATATTACCAAACGTGTGGGAGCTATACATCACAAAGGTGAAATACACCCATGAAATTTGACAAAGAAATAAGCTTTCACAGGAAGTTGTTTTTGTTATGTTGTGCTTTTATTTTGGAACCCCCTACTAATTACTCCCTTGAGGTCTGAGGGTGTGTTTTAATAAATTCAGTGTGTCAAGAAAGAGACATGGTGGAGTTTTTTGTTTGTTGTAAAGTTGGCTTTTGTTTGATATGTCTTCAGTTTATTATGCAGTTATTTTGTATGTATAAGGCGATAGTCATTTTGTAATTTATGTAAATATTGCTGAGGTTAAATCGTAAATATGAGTTTGAAAGATTTGGGATTGTCCA
>NC_137219.1:9040159-9045159 GCF_949987685.1 Ammodytes marinus | reverse complement strand
GAGGTAAAGCTTTGCACACAAACTGACATTGCGGTTACTTTTGAACCAAGCTCACTACCCAGAGTCTTCAATATTAACTTCCCCCTCGTGTTTTGCTTTTTGTTGCATCTTGTGGATGCTTGACATTCGCTGTGCACTGCAGAATGATGTATGTGCAGAGTTTGACACGACAAGGCTGTTTTTCACATTAATCTCCTGAACGAGGGGAAAGTTTCTCTGCACTCACCTTAAATCTCGGTTTGAAGATGTGTTATGAGGCACAGGAGTGTTTTTGTGTGTTTGTTATTAGATCTAATGTGGAAGCCTGTCATGGTCCAATATACAATATACACAACAGTGATGTGTGTGCACTGCAGATATTTTGCATTTTCCTTTGAAAAAAATAGATTGCAATCACATCCAGACAGTTAGCTCCAATTAGCTAGAGCAACATCAATGCCAAATGCATTCTGAATCAACCAACTAGCTGATGTATTATTTGCCTCAGGGGTGCACCACATCTTTCCAGTCATGCCTAAATCCAAAACCTGTCACCAGGGTTGAAGACTTGGCTGGCCCATTGTATCCCCCACACAAAATATACATTGATAATTAATATCGATTGTTTCCTTGTTTCTCCCAAAAAAAGGTGTGTCCTATCTGTGATGCTATACAACTATTTGTTTCTTAACACAATTTATGGTAGCGTGATTAGATCCTGATGTTAATATGGCAATTATTTTGGTCAGGATAATCTTAAATATTGTACCAAATATTGTCAATGTCGTGTTCACAACTTTTTTTAGCTGGGGGGGATCAGTTTTTGCATTTTGAACAATGCTACAATATGCTTATATATATGTAAGCTTAGTTACTAGCTATAAGTTTGGTCTTGTGTTTGAAATATTCTCATCTTCAGCAACAAACTGAAGAGCTAATGTTAGCAGCATCAGCTCAGCCAGTTGGTTGAGTCAGAGCAGCCTCAGCAGTGATATAATATTAACCACTCGGTGAAGGGTCCCGTTGATTCATCTAGTCAAGGGGGACCAGTTAACTTGCTTCCAGCTGGCAGGTGCTGAGCCAGCAAGGAGAGGCTGGGACACATATGATTGGCTGAAAATGGAGGGTGTTGATTTTCACAACACTAATGCCAGAACGCCACTGCCATGATAAGTGACTGATTTTGAGAGAAAATGTGACATGAAATGAAAGTTGCATTTAAGAAAATAAAGTTTTGAAGAAAGACATTTCAGAATAAAAACAATGAAATAACATGACATAAATGAAAGGGTAGTGTTTTTAAAAAATGGATGTCAAACATGTTTATTTAACATTGAACACTTATGGGGGCCCCATATTATACAGACTGGATCTACAAATGAGAGAAATGTTCCCGCTGTTATAGGCAGGGACCCAGCTTCGCAAAAACTGTGGGCAGTGTGACAATGGCTCTACAGCGGCTCTGACACAATTTCTATAATCCTTGACGTGTTTTTGGGCCCCTGTCCAGCTCTGGGTGAAAACCTTTTATCTCCACGGTGTCAACTTCTCCCAGACTAAGGAAAACTATTTCACTTTTGGCTGGGTGACAACGCTTTCTTGACATCATCCAGTGGGTTTCTGAGGAAGAGATTCACAGGCCAAAAGAGACAAGAAAATATATATATATAACCTTCAGCGTGAGTCACTGAATTTTTTTTTGCATAAGAAATATTTATGAAGACATTCAATAATACATACTGTTAATGAAGTTGCTTTAAGGTGAAACAATGAGTGATAGAGGAGGGGAGAAACTAACTGAGGTTCGACTGTTTGTGTGTTTGCTGTTCAGCGTCAGCAGCAGAACGAGATGGCTGAGTGTAAGCGAGCTCGTCAAGGCCGGGGCCAAAGAATCCATATCAGGAGAGAAGCAGAGAGACTGAAAGGCAGATCAATGTGAAAACAGCCCAGCGTTGCAATGGTTGGAGAGAAAGAAAAAAAAATCCTCTACACTCAACACCGGCTACAGAACTTTTTATTATTATTATTATTATTATTCTGCGCTGTTGTCCTAAGTCAAGGTTGAGAAATATATCTACAACATGTTTTAAATTTGAAAAATGAAATGTTAAGTTCCTATAAGTGTTAACCTTGAAGTGTTGTCTCTATCTGTGCAAGTCTGTTGTTCATGCACTTATCCTTCGACTCGGTGAACAAGTCTTTATTTTTCTTACGTCGCTGAAGCCTTGGGAGCTGCAGTTGGACCTCTCTTATTTGTCTTTTTAGCTTTTTGTCTTGGCTTCACTCCAATTAAACTGCCACTGCTGCTGCTGCTACTGCTGCTGCTGTTGGGTGCTTCGAATCAACGATATAGAGGCGTTTGTGAGCTTGAAGTGTATGGTGTAGACATCTATTTTGCACCAACAGGTTAAGCATTATCATGACTGGATGGCTAAAGACGGATGGGGAGTCCATACAATTACTTGAATGCTTATAGAATAGGACACCTTGATAAATCTAAAAAAAGAATCCCTTGGATGTTTTCACATATTGACAGGCCGACGTCAATAAGTTGGAGGCGGTTAAAGAAGATTTGAAATCCTGAAGACAACTGTTCAATTTAAACTCTGTCAGTTCATTTCATTTGCCAGGCTCGGAGGCTCATTCTCCATCCAATCTCTCCTCTAGGCCACAATAGATGTTGATGCGCTGTACAGCAGACACATACACACACACACACACACACACACACACACACACACACACACACAGACTCAGAGAGAGAGAGAGAGAGAGAGCGAGACCGACAGAAAGTGTGATGCACAGACAGATTAGCAGACAGATAGATCAGGAGGTGGTTGAATTATCTATGCAGCGAATCACAGCAGTTACAACTTGTGATCACAGAGGCAACGAGAGGCAGGGAGACAGAGTGACAGGCAGAGAGAAAGACTGAGAGAGAGAGAGAGAGAGAGAGAGAGAGAGGGAGCGAGAGAGAGAGAGAGAGAGAGAGAGAGAGGGAAAGAAGAAAGAACAGGTGAGGAGAGGGGAGGAGAGAAGAGGAGAGGAGGGGGTTTAGTTGAAAGTAAGAAGAGAATAGAGCAGTGGAGGGAATCGATGTTCCCCATGCGATCTATAGAACTCTCAATTATCCTACTGCAGCCTGTCGACAGCAGCTCTCGAGATGAAGAGGGGATTGAAGAAGGGTTGGAAGAGGAGGTGTTTGTGTGTGTGTGTGTGTGTGGTGGGGGGGCATCAATGTGATGGGGGGGGAGGGCAGGTTGCTCCTGTTTTAGCAGTATATACTCACAGTGCAGATTTGTGATGGGCGAAACTATGCGTTGCGATGCAAATTTTACTGTCCTGTTTGTGCAAGCAGGGAGAGCCCGGCTCTGCAGAGGACAAAAAACACACACACACACGCACACAAGATATGGGGAGAAGGAGAAAGTAGAAGAGAGAGAGAGACAACGAGAGAATGGAAATGAGACATAGAACAAAGGGAGAGAGACCAAAGATAGCGAAAGGGGGGAAAGGGAGGATGATTTGGATGGATGACAGAAGAGACAGGGGAGGAGGAGGAGGGTGGGAGAAAAACTAAAGATGTAGGGAGAGAAGAAAAAGAAAGGGGGTGTAAATAAATCCAATAAGAAACCTTCCACTTACAGCAACCGACTTCCTCTAAGAAAATCAATGCCCCACTGTAGCCAGAGTCCCCACAGGCCCTGAGAAAGATCCACTCTGCATGAACATTTTCACACCTACCACACACATGTTGGTTCTGCTACACCTGTGAGGCCACGGTATTGACTCGTTATTCCTTTGCTGAAATGCTTCCCAAAAACCCTGCCTAAACCTAAACACCTCATTTTCAAACCCCAATACATCCTAAATCAAACTTGAACTAACTAACGCTTAAGCAATGTTGTGCAGACATGAACTTTGACGTGAAAATAGGTACAAAATCATACATAAGGCGAAAGCAACAAATGATTCTGCCATCGTATTATATTCAGACATGTGTTACGAACTGTTGCCAAAACAAAAAGACCTTATTTCTTAGTTAAATGAACCTCACCCAACCATGCAAATGGAGGAGGGAAAAGGAAATGGCTCACTGCAAACTGCCAGAGCAATATTTGATTATACAGTATTTTGGGTTGAGTGCAATTTAATTCTACGCATGCTGGATTCTTGTAGATTTTGTAAATGTCCTTCACCATGCAGGAACCCTGAATCAAGTGGGAAGCTGATGAATAAAAGTGCCACCGAAAAGAAAAAAATGCACTGAGCAGCCAATTGTTCAGCCAGTAAACAATATAATACATCCAAAAACTTTCAATACCAAAAAACAGAAATAGTTTTTGTTTAACAAAAGATCTCTCACGGTCACAACAAGGGCAATCACCTGGCCTCTGTCAGCAGAGAAGGAAGAGGTAGAGTGACGTCATTGTACCGTATCAGTTAATCAGTCTACATTGGTTTATTTGAAACATATAACAATTTTAACAATGCCCTTAACCTGACAACACGTACTTTTGGTTGCCTCAATTTAACTAGATCTTAAAGGAATAGTTCAACATTTAACATTTTAAGCTTATGTTTTGTGCCGAATACATAGTGGAAAGAAACCAGGAAGTGCCTGTGACGATCATGTGTAGGCTATGTATTTGGTTCTAAAAGTCATAAAGTGTAAAATTGTAGAGCGTAACTTAACGTGGTTAATAAGCAAGTCCCAAACAAGCACACAGGAGTATTTAATAATGTTGTAAAGTTTATGTTTTGACCTGCTCCCCAAGCTAAACTGGATATGCAACCTTTGCCCATTTCTGTATAAAAAAATGCACGCACAGTTACAGGAACGATTTCTGTCACCTTTTCTTGAGCCGGAGGGTGAGGCAAAAAGCAAAACATTTAAAATGTTGAACTATTCATGTAAATACAAGAACAGAAAGAACAGAAAGTGTTCACCTAAGACCTTTTCGGTGCAGTCACGCTACTTTGTTTGTTCTTGCGTAATTAGATCACGTTGCACCATGTTT
>NC_137219.1:8837659-9035159 GCF_949987685.1 Ammodytes marinus | reverse complement strand
GTGTGTGTGTGTGTGTGTGTGTGTGTGTGTGTGTGTGTGTGTGTGTGTTTAGGATTTGGGGCGTGTGAGGGAAAACAAATTCCCTGGACGGTATCTGATGGACTAGAATAACCAAAGAGACGTTTGTGCTTCACATCCCAAATACATTAAAGATGTGCTGCAAAATATGTTTGTCAGCATAAATCAATGTCCGCTCTACTGTGCCTTGTTGTGAGACACAATACAAACAGTGGCTCTCAACTGGAAGAAGGGATTATAGAGCGGGAGCATTTGATCCAGTATTAGTGTGAGACACCAAAAACTACAGGTTTCAATCACTTGGTAAGCAACAGGCTTAAACATGAAGACATGCTACAGTGACTGATGTGCTCTGTTTATTTTAAAGGCACCCTGTGGTGTTTTTGAGCAGACTCCATTTTGTTTGTATGGTAAGAAAGCAGATGAGCAACACAACAAATAGTCCTGCCTCAGGTTAATGCTGTTCTGCTGACAGACTGTAGTTGCCAAAGCATTTTGGGGGCCGGTTCAGAGCAAAAGAATCGTGACAGTCTGTCCAATACGCCTAGGTGGTTTAGTGTGCTGCAATTAGTATGACATCCTGTACAGTAGTACTATATTATATAGGGGTTTGGTTAAGAAGAGACTTAAGGAATAGAAAAAAATATGTCAAAATATCCAACTCCGTATGAATACTGTCTTTATTGTGTTTGAATTACTGTACAACTACCACCATTAGCAAGAGAAACTGTCCCTATGATATAACACCCTGGCCCAGAGGTAATTAAGATGCTGAAGATAGTGAGAGCCCAGTGAGTAAAGTGATGGCTCTGACAAAGACCATGGTCAAGATCTTGATAGTGGTGACAGAGATGATGAAGACGGAAACTAGACAGGGGTGGTATGTGATGGCAACTCTGGCAGTGTGGTTGCCAAGTAGGGCTCATTTTCCCAAAGAAGAGTATATTGAAACCATTATGTAACCTATAATATTCATACAGGAACTATGCCTGACTTAAAGTAGCCTCTAATTACCTTAATGCTTGGTTGCTTTGTATAGCATGCTACTATAGGGAGCTCTTGGATTGCACTTGATTAATATAGCTTAATGTGCTATAATGGGCTACTTGCGTAGCATTAATTAAGTTTGTTATGGGGAGAGGGAGACAGAAGCTGAGCTGTACACAGCAGCAGTATAGCAGAGTGCTGTTTATGGCTTTTTTAAAGGGGAACTCGTATAACTTGTACAAAGCCCCTTGTGGCCCCAGAGGGAGCTTCCAAAAACTTTGATAAATGAATTAAAGGGAATCGATGTTGGCTGGGGCTGAAGACTACAATGTTTGAAAATGAAAAATAATCTGGTGGTGTGGAGTAAAACAAGAAAAGAGCTTACCAGACTTCTGTGGCTGGCTACTTAGCTTTGCTTGAGGCCACTATCAGCATAGCGCACCCAGATCTCCAACGGGACTGCTGGCGTTTCAGTTGCATTTTGGGTAACGTAGGCACCATTAAAGTTTTCAGCTTCACATGAGATATGTGGAATATGTGGAATATTTAATGATACTAAAATAAGTAACACTAGTTACCAAATAGGTCAAAGCCAGGTCAGTGTTAGTGGTTGAAAGGACAACATTCAATAATGACAACAAAACTTAAGATAATTATGACAACGACATTGTTTTTTCTAAGCGTATACATGTATACTAAAATGATGTAAGAGTAATTGAATTGAATCTTCATTTGCAATGTTTAATGGATTTATAGATAACTTAGAAAATAAGCTATTTTATATCAAAACCAAAGTTGTGGTCTGCTTTGTTTCTCTTTGTCTCCTCAGCTCAACACTCAAATGGCCAGTTTGACCTCTTAACTTCTGGAAAAGACCTGTTGAGTTTATCAAAACTTGTTTACCGACATTAATTACTAGGCTATGACTTTATTAGAAAGAGAAAACCTCATTAGCATTTATCAACACATAAAGAATATTTATTTCTGGATAGTTACCAAATAGAAAGTACAAACACTCCATCATCTTGGCAACTCAATCGTTGGCTTTCTGATCTATGATAAATGAATAAACTGTTTCATTTCTCTGCTACCATTGTAGTCTATTTTCCTTCCTCCCTCCAGCTCACCAGTGTGCAGGCCCCCTCTATGGCTCCCTTGGGGTAATCTCCACCTGGCTATTTATAGGGCTCTATTCCTGTAAACGGATTTAATTGACAAGGTCAAAGCCAAAGTCTTTAATCACTTGCGTTATCTTTCCTAAATTAACTTTCTATGTAAGGTTTACTGGAAATGACTGTAACTGGGATTTATTTTTTAAATGACTTTTACAGTGACTTACACCACAGTTAAAATTTATTTTAAAGTTTTTGGCATTGCTGTAAAAATGAATGTGTGCACCTTGTGTACGTCTCCTTTGTTGGAAGAATGAAATGCTTTTCCAGTAAAACAATATTTATGCATATAGTCTCTGAGAGAACATGCATTAATATGTAAAGCTGGATAAAGATGTACACCTACTGTGTGACCAACCAGGATAAGGTATGATATATAGTTTGATAAGCTTTGCACAAACAACAGTGACAACATACTGTATAAATAAAATGACAGGAGATTTTTTTACAGGGCAAATAGTGTTAAGTTGTCACAAAAGGTTGGATGATCTTCTTTATTAAACTGCTTTTATACTGCAATCTGTTCTTTAATGACATGAAGAGAAACCTATCTGAACATCTGAATGGCTTTTGCTAAACTTTAGAAACCTTATGCACCATTTCTGCATTAAATTCCTGTAATTCCTTAGCCTGGCTCCACCCGCCTACCTACTTCCGCTCAAATTTAATTTTCCCTTCTGTACAAATGAAATTAAATATGATGGTCTGGTTGGACCAGGCTAGTAATTCTTCTGCTCTGTGTTTGAAGTCCCACAGAGCCGCTAGCATGGCTGCCGACACTTCGTCTTGTTTGATTTGTGTTAATTGCAAATTAAAGTAAAATGTCAACTAAGCTGGCATTATTAACTAATGATGTGGCCCCATCTTGTATAGGGCCCCTGTTTCTCAAAATCTAGTTTTACATTTTTAATATTATGCTCACAGTGGACACATTCATAAATAAAATGGTGTTTAACTGAGAGCCTGCTCCAGCCTAGGGCTTCAGGTTAGTCTGTGGGCAAATAATGAAGCTGCCATTACAGTCAGCCGTGTCTCTGTGTATTAAATGGTGACTTGGAGGAGAGTGGTTACATACTCAAAAGAGGCACAACAGAACATTATTTCGCCCTGATGCGCCTCAATAGGTTAATTCAACCATGATTGGGTCCCTGTAGCTTCGTTAGAAATTTCTGTTACAAAATATTAAATGCCTTGAAGCAAGGGTTTATTATACACAGTATATGGTAAAGAATCCTTTTTTTCCCCTTATGTTTATACTATATAGGCATATTTACAGTATACAATATGCTCTGTTGGAGTTCATGTCATGATACACAATCTGGTCTGACTTTTATGGGACACTGTCTTTCAATGTTTCATATCAAAGATGGCTGTTTTTAAGTGCCATCTGTCATGAGGAGAGCACAACAAATACCTCACAGCCAGCCAGGCAGGGCCAGACTGATGCAGCAGCAGAGAGTCCTGGTTAATGTTTTGCTCTTTGGTGACATCTGCTGGTAGAAGCACAACACTTACTCCTTAGAACGTTTGACTGCCAATGAGATTACTGCTGCTGCTGCTGCTGCTGCTGCTGCTGCTGCTGCTGATGATGATGATGATGATGATGATGATGATGATGAACTGGCATCAAAAAGAATTGACTGAATAAGTAAACTGCACTGCTTTATTTGGTGTGAACACAGCTTTAGTTTCTCAAATCTGTTGCATCTGTGACGCAGCATTCTTCCATCTTCGGCTGAACAGACAAGTGGAAGACAGTCAGACAGAAGAAAGTTTTCTTCCTCTCCATTGGTATCTTCATCTTCATGGTTGCAACTAAGTAGTTCCATGGAGGGCCATGCGTCTGATTGCTAAAACTGCATTGTTATTGTTCTGACTCAGCCAGACAACGTGACAGCATCTGCCCAGATTTGGCTCCCCATAAAGGAAGCAAACCCGGAAGACCAGTGAGAAAATAAGGAAGAAAAAGATGCTTTTAAACTTCATAATCTGCATCTCCAAACTGTTTTTTATTCAACAATGCACTTCCGTAAGCACAGATCCAGGAGAAGTGGATGTCAGCATTTCCAGACACACACACACACACACACAAACAATCACACACACTCGACACACACGGAATAAAGAGGGCTGAAATAATAACGTCACAAAGCCTGGCCCTCAAACAATCGTAACAAGGTTCAAAAAGAGGCTATTTATGGCAGGGCTTTCTGGGCTGCATTACACCCTATCATCTGAATCCATCTCATGGCTGGCCCTTTCTCGCAGTATGAAGGCGACATTTACTACTTTGGCCAGTAAGCCACTGTTAATGAGCGCATTTACTAATCCATGAACCGGCCGCTACCTTCTGTTACATGATGTTGATGAGATTATAATCACCGTACGAATGCAACAGTCTGGCAACTCGCATGGACATGCTCCAACAGCAGCATACAAAAATAATTTGTGTGCATGTGAGAAAGAAAGATAATATTAACTCAATATCCGTCCTTAATGATCATATTTGGTGTGTATTCTCGTCCTCATCCCCACTTGTGCATGTATCCATCAAACTTTAATCCAAGTTCTACAGACTGGAGTCTTTTTGAAGGCCACATCTATCCCAAAAAGAAACCTTTGGGGAAAGAGTAAAAAGCAGTTCCCTGCCCTGATGGAGAGGGATGCCAGATTTGAGTATTCTGCAGTGCATCTACAGTATAAGTGGGGACCTTGACAGATTGTCATCGTACCATCTGCACTGGTTGATAGTGCAGCTAAGATGAAAAAAATACTTTAGTGTGGTGCTTAAAAACTCCAGTATAGCAGGTCTCAGCAGCAGCAGCAGCATTCAGATAATGATCTGTGAGTGACTGTATATGTGTGAATGTCTATGTGCAGCTCCACAGCACTGTGGGTCAGACTTCAGTGCATTTAGTGCTTGAGACGTTGGTATAGAAGTTCAAGATTTTTCACTGCAGTTGTGTTATATTATTCACTCTCTACTGAGCAACCCCTTCAGTTCAGCCACTGGAGAAGATCCCCGTGGACGCCCGACCGTGAAAATAAAAAATTCTCCCCTTTCTCTAGCCTCTGAAACCTTATGAAGGTTTAGTGTAAAGCCATGCTCCTCATAGAAACACACACAAAGCAATTTCTTAGTGTTCTTAACTACCTATCGAGATAGCAGATGAATGGGGAAGATTCTAAGGGCCTGAATTAAAACATAGAAAATAAAGAAATAAGACTGAAAAAAGCCCTGTCAAATGTATTTGTAATAGACCAATATTACATCTCACAAACTTGTGAGATGTAATACGATCTGTAAATCATACGACACCAAAATATCATACATTAATATGTGTGTGTGTGTGTGTGTGTGCGTGCGTGTGTGCGTGTGCTTTTCTTGATGCATAAAAAAGAAAAAGAAAAAAGAGTAGCCTTCTCTTTCCTCCTACTTGAATAAGAAATACTACACATAGCCTGCAGGTTCTGACAAGACAAACATCTGACAGTATTTCAACTGTGAGAAGTAAATGTGCACAAGTATCCAAATGTACACAGAGGGATGACAGGTGTTCAAACAGAAATCAATGTGCAGTGAAGGAGTAATATCACCTAATAATCCTACAAATATGATTTTAATGCCTTTATAGTGCCTTTAAATGTCACACAAAGCATTGTAGGCATAATAGATAGACTATTGTTGTTTTGGTGGCAGCATGGTTAATAGCAGATGGAAACTGCCAACTGCACCATCTTCACAGCTGTATAGTGCAAAACAAATGCTTTTTCTCACCGTTGTGCATTTTGCTCGTTTCTGTCTTTTATGGAGCACCTACGGTTCCAAAAGATGTTTCATTTTGTCTTGTGCGCATACAATCATTTGCTATAATTTCTCTAACACATTTAGATACAAAACAGACACCATATAATGGAAGTCACTCAGTTAATCAAGTTTTATTTTCACTAAGGATATGTAATTTAATGAAATTCTTGCCGCTGCCGCGCGTAGACAAGGGATTGTCATTGGCAGGAATCCCACAAGATATTAACTTTATGTGCACAAGATAATTAACTTTCACCTTTCGGGACTTTAGGGGCTCCAAAGTTTTGTCAAGTCATCGCAAACCTTTTTTACATTTTTTATTCCCCAAAACTGTTCAGGCGTCGCTCCTCCCAGAGATGATAACACACGGATGAATGAAGAGTGGGGAAAAGCACAAAGACAGGACAAGGACTGAAACAAACCTTAAAACAGGAGAAGTCACTTAACGTCAGCTCTCAGCAACTGTATGTTGATTATTTTATTTTTTATAATATGTTGGTGCTCCCCAAAAGACTCAATAATGACTTTATAGCATTTATGGTATTTTTCTTTTTCTAGTCCTTACATTTCATTGGGGTATTACACCATACAGAGTGCTGTTTCACTCACATGCAATCACTGGTTGCACTAAAATGGTTTTATTATTGCTGTAATGTCCCTTTGGCATTCCATTGAATAGTGCGTTTATTTTTTATAGGCTACTTAATGTTGGTCATTGTGTTTGAATTCCCTGGAAATACATTGTCTTGTATGCCTGTTATTATGTTTTTCCATCCATATATAATGCAGTGCCTCTGCTTTTGCAATACTACTAACCCTTCTGTCACTAATGCAAACGTTCCAAGAAAATTATTATTGCTCAAAGCCTCATAGCAATAAAAACATCTTAGGTATTTACTTATTGCAAATTGCAAATCTTTTCCCCCCTGTTCACTCCATTTAAAAGAACTGTAGAAGGCAAAGCTGATAACATTCATGTGGCCACGGTCTGTTTGACTATACTGAAAGATGCTGACACCACAACACTTCCTCTGTCATAATGTGTGCTATAGGTCATCTCTGTGCGAGAATAGAACATTTTATGCAGGAAGATCCCATGTGTCTTACCATAGGGTTTGCCCCTGCATACTAAGAGTATCCTTGCGTCTTGCACACACACACGCACACACACACAAACACACTCACACACACACACACACACACACACACTGACTGATTGGAGTTCCTCCTCATCACACACACACACACACACACACACACACACACACACACACGCACACACACACACACTGACTGATTGGAGTTCTTCCTCATCAAGCAGATTTGTTCATGCATGTCAAACTTCGGCAATTTCTTGTGAATAAATGAGCTTACAGGCTTGGGTGGCCAAGCAGGCAGTCAAGTAACAGGTAAAAGACAAGCAGGTAAAAGGTCCAGGTTCGGGTGACAGGAGACAAGATGGCAACATGGCAACTGAAGCTGAACTTAGAGCAAATAACTACACCTGCAGAAATAAGTGTTGCACTCTGCATACAGCACATCATTTAGGGGATACCCTGCCCTGTTGGTAGAGCTATTTTAGTAAGGATAGAACAATAATTGTGGATATTTCGAGCAGATAACTACTGATTTAAAAAACTAACACTTCATGGCAGCATTGATCTTAATAAAAATTTTAAAAAAGATTAGAGGAACCGTAAACTAAAAGGTCCTCCAAACTTAATGACAAAATCCGTTGTTAGTATTGTACTACAAAGATTGTGTTGACATGTGACACAGTATCCTGCATACGATGGAGTGTTTGGATAATTCTTATTCTGGTTAAAAGCACATATGTTTTGAGAAACACAAATTGGAAAGTAAATGTTAAAAAAAGAACATAACCTTTCAAGTCAGTTCCAAACACATCTCAACGGGGGGATTAAACTATTTTTTGTAATAATGATCACATCGTCTTTTGAGGATATTGCAGTAATGATTGCTGCAGAGTATGTGTGTGTGTGTACTGTTCCTCAGATGTGTCATGTCTCTAACTGTAATTCTGCCTCATGTTGGGATTGTGTCTAATCTGTTGGATGATGTAGAAGGCAAACAATTCTATGGGAAGTTCTTCCATCTCTCTTTTTTGTTGCTATCTGCATCTTCATCCAAACCACGGGGTGTGGCTCTGATCTCTAGCCCCCTTCTTCATCTCTGAGCAGAATACCAATCACATACTGGTGTCGGCCTACATGGACGACCAGTGGAGTGAATTGCTTTGATGTATGCATAATTTGCATATTCAAAAGAGATTCCTCACAACCTCTGCACTGTCTTTTCTGCAGTGCAGCCCAGTTAACAAGTACAACTCCAGCAAAAATTCCAAGAAAACTCAGAGGACTTTTCCCCAGGCCTGCCTTCCTATAAGAAACCTAAATATCAACGGGAAGGAGAAGATATAGTTCCAGTTAAACTTCACAGTCTGCATCTCCATCTTGTTTGGAACTACAAGTGAAGTGGCTTCAGTTAGCACGAGCCCCTTTGAGATGTACAGGTCAGCACAGCAACACCCCCACAAACCCAGGTGTCAAGAATGAGCCGCATAATTACTTTTATCCGACACGGTATGAAGACAACAATAATCATATTGTAACCTTTTCAAAGGTACATTTGCAGTGAGAGCTGCACTGCATCACATAATAAGCATTTCTGTTACTACCGGGTAAGGATGTCATATTTTTGAAAGGTCAAGCTCCAATAAAACCCAAACTAACACATTATCTGTTTGAATTCATTTTGAACGCAGGGTGTCCAATCTTTCAGTGTAGTCTATATCATTGTTGGCCATCCAGATAATTGCAGTCTTACATGGTGAGTTTTTGGAGGTATCTATCCGTCCATAAAATGTGCTTTCACCCGTCCTGTTTTCACTGGCGGACCACTGTGTGCAAGTACAGTCTCAAAGAGCTGCTGGCTAATTATCTCATCTGGAGAAAACATTTATTTATGTGTGTACACTTTAATTACAGGAAACAAATACAATTTAAACTAATAAGAGGGAACATCCTTCAGTGAAAAAATGCGTTATTGCATTCTCGAGATAACACTTTTGAGATATCATAATTAACATGTGATCTGACAATAACAGCATTTAATATTATAAATAAGAGTAAACCACATTTTTATGATAATACTATGTCTAGTAATGCATTCTCAAGACAAAGATAATAAAGGTTACCTATTCCCAAATACTTATCATTATAATAAGAGGAACAAATCTATTGTTTCAAGAGATAATTAACAAAATGTTTGATGTTATCAAAAATAAAAGCATTAAAAAATAACTCAGCACGTCAGTTCTCAGCTTCCGTTACAATGCTCTGTCTTGCACACACACACACACACACATACACACAGACACACGTGCGCCTTATTAGAATTATTTAAAAAATAAGTCACTCCACACATATTGGACTCGGACACATTTAAAAAAGCATCATCATTTGGAAACTATTTATTGAACATTTGCAACCAGATATCAGTTAAATACAGAACTTTCAATTCTCTCTTACATCCCCCAAACAGCAGGGACTGGCTCCGCTTCATTACACCGAGAGGAGGGAATGTTACAGGACTTGGTAAGGCGCACACTATGCTGGAAGTCATTTGGCTTTACTTTTCTTTTGATAATAAAGAGAAACAAAATCTAAAGTCGGCCTCTTAAAAATGTCCAGCTCTGCGTCCTTCTCCCTCGCAGCTAGATCCTGCGCGTACACACACACCATGGCAAAAAAAAAAAAAAAAGACACAGATAGGAGCCGAGAAGAGAAAACCAGTATTAGACGACTGAGAGACACACCCCCTATACTGAATGCGGTCTGGGTTTGTGTAGCCATGATTGAAAAGCTAAAAGTAAAATGATCAACATGAATATATTAGAAAAAAAAATGGCAATTAGTCTTTAATAAACACCTCGTCTCAACCTACCTCCCATCAAGACCAGGGTTATAAATTAAAACTGTCCAAATAAAATCAATCAACTTTTTTTCAAGATGTTGGGCCCCATTCAGTTCCATTTCAAGACTGGAAAAATCCTCATTGAAAAAAAACAACAACAAATGGCACTTTTCAGTCTCTTGAACTGGAATCTAGAATATATCGACTTCAAATGGAATCGACCCCCAACCCTAAAATCAACTCTTTCTAATTTACATATATGGGTCAGGCGCTCTTCAAGCTTCCACCATTCTAGCAGTTGGTCCCCACAGGACATGGGGGGGATAGGGACGGGGTTAAAGGGGAAGGAGGGAGGGGGCTCTGTGGTCTCTGGAGGCTAGGCCACGGTTTTGAAGGTCTGCAGTATGAGGTTGGTTTGGTGGATGAGTCGGTTTGCACTGATGAAGACATTTATCGCCCTGGAAACGGAGAAGAATAAAACTTAAGAAAACAGGTTTGGGGGGTAGGGGGCTCACAATGGCCGTTTGAACAAAAAGTTAACTATTAGCGAGACGGTGACGGAATCTGGGAATGGGGGCGAGCTGGTTTCCTGCACAGACATTCAAATTCACACAGCAGGTTTTGGGTTAACAATTGACATTCCTGTCCTCTCGTCTCCTTAGACTGCCATTCTTTCTTGAGTTTCATGATTACATAACAAACAAAATCACTATACCCAGAGAATCTTTTTCACGTTACTCTCAACAGTTGCTCAGTCAAAATACAATACAGCATGTCCTTCCTTTATGATGCAAATCAGTTCAGTCACAGAAGTGCCGTTTCACACTCTGACACATTTTGAAAGATGTAGTTGCAACACTCCTAAAGTCTTCTGCTGTAATAAGAAAAGGCAGACGCAACTTGTCGTGGGGCAACCAGTGGTTCCACACTGAGCTAAGTTGATAACATTTTGACACGTAAGCTGATCTCTCATTCGTGTAACTCAATAGTGTTATCTTATGTAGCCAGCTTTATTTAATGCTTATCATGAGATGATAGCTAGTTAGATTCTAACTGCAGTTTATCAAGTTCCCCACAAGGATGAATAAAGTAAAGCATCTATCTATCTATACAAGAAAGATATTTACATATACATACTGTAAATGTATTCTACGTTACGGGGAACAGTCCATATTCCCTCCTAAATTAAACAAAAACTGATTAATGCTGTCCCTCTGCTGCTTAGACCAGAAATACATTTCCAAACACGTTGACAGCCCAGATATGATTTGAAATGTTAAGAGCTACATGAACCATGTGACCACCCAGCGGCATTCATTTTTCAAAATAATTAATTCACTATTTGGCTCCTTATTGCTGATTGTGTGAAAAGCAGCAAACATTAACCCAGAAAAATTCCCTTCACAACAAACACACAGCAGAGTAAAGTAAGCATATCCTCGTGTGTTAGAAATCCAAAGCAGCAAATGGGATTGGAATAGCTCAAGATTTTGGTAAATGAGCTGTTATCAAGGTCAGTCAGAAGAGAAGAATATAAGAGCCCTGTTTCAGGTAGCAGGTTTTACAAACTCTGGGTTTAATCCTGCGCTCTGAGTTGCTCAACTCAGAGCTGAGCAACTCTGGGTTTTCGGTTTCAGAACAGTGGATCAGCGTTGGGTCAATCGACTCTGAGCGTGTTCACTCTGGGTTGATTGCGTGCGTAAAAGCCATCGTCAATGGATCGCTGATAACATGTGTGGAGGTAAAATAGCTCAGCCTGAATATACATCTGAATGGACACTGCTTTTACAGACAGCCTCCTGATGTTTCTCTGGTCAGCCTGCCCCTCCCACGATTATAATATCAATGTATATCTCAACCTGTCTGCCTCCCAACCTGTCTCCTTCCACTGTTGTAATGTGAGTTAGTCGTCTTCCCCCACCCAGCTTCCTTAAAGAGATCCTATTATCAGGGGCATTGTCAGTCTGCCCCAGGGCAGCTGTGGCTACTCTCGTAGTTTACCACCACCGGTATGACTGTGTGTGAACGAATTGAACCAGGAACCCTGTAAAGCGTCTTTGAGTGCCTAGGCAATAAAGCGCTATATAAAACCTATCAATTATTATTATTATTATACTACTACTTTTCTGGTCTTAATTTCTTGTTAAAAACTGCTATAGAGCAACCTGACACGAATCACATCACAAAAACTATGTAAATTTTCAGGACACTCTTTCTCTTAAGGTGAGAACACACCGGGCGCGTTGGGTGTGGTGGGCGCGTTGAAAAATCCTATTTTTGCATAGGGAACCATTGGTTTAGGCGCGAGGATCCGTTGGCCGCGGCAAAGCGGCGCTTTGGGCGCGTTACCAAAGCGTCAACGCGCCAGCAAAGCGTCAAAAAAAGATGAAAAAATGTAACTTTCAACGCTCCAGCGCGTGACGTTTAGCCGCGTTGGCCAATCAGCGGTGAGCTTGACCCGACGTCACTGGCAGAGAGCCGGAGGACAGAAAAATCTCAGACAAAATGGAGGAGCAAATAATCACCGCTGTGTTTGCTAGACCGTGACAACACAGAGGCAAACACCGAGAAGGAAATGTATTTACGGCTGGCTGCCTGGTGCTGTATGAAGCCGCTCGGGGTTACAAGACATGGGGAAAGTGAACCAGGAGAATGGGCTTCCTGGTTAATTCAGTGAATATGTGCGGCTGTGCATTAGCCGATAAACCAAGTTAGCGCCGGTCGGATAGCATTAGTTAACTCACCCGGTTGTGTGCGGCCACCACCTCCATAATGAAGCCAAACATAACGGCTTAGTCCGGGGAACTTTCACAACGAGTACAGCGAAGCACCGGTGTTTATGCCTATATCTACGCCAGCCACGGTCCCCTGTCACAGCCAGGTAGGGTAATGTAGGCTAGTTGCCTTTATTTTCTACTGCCCTGCACACAATGCTGCTGTAAATGTGTTTGGTATGGTGCTGCCTTGCTGTTTGTGTTCATTTCCGAGTGGCGTGAATCTGTTTTAAGGCTATTTGTTCCGTTCAGTTGCTGTTTATTTGTCTTTTGGCACAATTGTTGGCCGTGTTGTTGTTGTTTTTGTGCGGACATGATCGCTGTTGTGTCGGGTCGGTTCTGATCGCAGCCATGGTTGATTAGGGGAATAAATATATGGGGGGGAGACTAGCTGCGAAGCGTTGGAGGGACGCGTTGAACCACTTTTTGACACAAAATGACCAAGCGCCAGATCGGGCGCGCTGGTCGCTTTGGCCCAAAGCGCCAACGCGCCCGGTGTGTTCTCAGCTTTACCCTAGCCAGCACAGCAGTCTCTCTCTACCCACTGCTTTGAGCTTCTCCGCCCCTCCCCCCCCTGCTGCAAACCCCACTCCGTTGTGATTGGTTACCTTCCTTCCAGTAGCGGGAAATTTCAGGAAATTTCCAGGAAGGTGGGGGCATACAGCCGGAGTTTGCCTGAGCGGCAGCATTACCATACATGGAAACATGATAGAAACGACCCGAGCGTGACAAAGAAAACCCGGAAATTTGAACAAGTTCGGCTTGACCGGCTGCCATAGTTTTTAGTGCTCTGCATAGCCAGACGGTCAGCAGGGAATACGTCGAAATGCATGTACGTAATTATTTGATACTCTAGTATGGTTAAACATGACTATAAATCATTATAACAACGTTTATAGGTCATAAAAGTCGAAAAGTATCATAGGTCCTCTTTAAGTATGTATATTCGAACCCGTCTACCCCTCTCCTACGTATTGTAATTTAATCTCCCCCCTGGGAGACAAATGTCCTTAAATATGTTATGACTTTGAGAAAACTTCGTCACTCCTTGTAACACACTTACCCGTGTTGGAACTAGTGACCCTCCGTGGAGGTCTTTGCTATTATTGAAATAAACCCTAATGCTTCAACAAACGTATCATTGTGCTTTTCCTCACCACACATGATTCACCATGGAAACAGAAGAAACAAATGCTTGATCCTCCCACTTCTCAAAAAAATAAAAAACTTCTCCGCTCCTCCCACTAGAGTAAGAAATATTAACGAATGAGCTTATGGTATGGAGAAGAATTAACAGGGATATTATCTCATATCTCTGATCTAATCATCTCGGCCATTCAGAAAAACAACGGGGGGAATATTTTTTGTCAATAGAATAATTATGCTTCCATATGACAAGCAAGTCTATTTTAAGAATTAAGTTACGCATATCAGCAGCAGCAAAAGTGTATGGCGCCGCAAAGCATTGCTGACAGTGTTTTATATTTGCTGTATTATGTAGTCAAGCTATAATAGCCTACTGTGCAGTAAACAGACTGTCGCTTCTTTTAAATGAGGAGTCAGACACATTAGATGACAGTTTCCATTGTAGAGCCTGATTGATGTATTACAGATTCCTTGTCCTCTAGTGATCACAGTTTAAATTATTATATTATTTCTATATTCATATACGGCTATTTAACGAGGCTCGCCTGTGACTTTGGGATGACACAAGTGAACAGTAACGATCGCGTGCAGCCCCAGTCGCAGAATTACATTTCAACCTGACATAAATCTGTTCAGTGGCACAGACGTTAAAAAATCCCTATTAATAAAAATAAGAATGATATAGGCCTATATTAAATACAAATAGGTTTATTAATCTGAATGTAGAACATGTTCACGATGTGTAAGGTGGCCGCCATATGAACGAATGAGGGCTGAGAACAAGGCTACTGATCAGATAAAAGATTGATCAAACGTAAAATCATCAGTACATGATAAAAACATCCCGATGGAGATTTCTATGGATTGATTTTGCTTTAAACTGTACAGGGACGCGTTGTGACAGTGACTCTTTCTTCAGTCGGAGCTGCAGCGTAACAAACTCAGGGTAGGTCTAACCACCTACTGAGCAGGTTAGAGCCATGGCGTATGTTGCCGCAGTAACTGACTCTGGGTTGCGCTGAACCTGCTACCTGAAACGGAAAACCCAGAGTTTCCACTAACTCAGAGCGAACACACTCTGGGTTGCCTCAAGACCAGCTACCTGAAACAGGGCTCTGATATACTGTAAGTCTGCATGATAAATATGAAGCTACCGCCAGCAACATGGTTACACTTACTTTCCGTCTTTGAAGTATGTTTTGAGGGTGTCGCTGAAACTTTTGGAGTATTTCACAAACTCCTTTTTCTGATGCTCCAGGGCCTTCAAACAAACACAGGGAATAAACACATGGATCATCACAAAAACAGAAACAAGGAAAAAAACGTGAGACAACATGCAAAGATGTGTGTGGGTTTGTTTACTCACTCTGCGATTCTGGTACTGGTATTTCTTTATGACGTTGTTGACTGTGTCCAGGAGCTCTTTTATGGCGCTGGCTATGTCTCTGCAGGGAACACCAACAGCAACAACAGGTGAGGATTTCACATTGCACATATCACCGAGAGAGGTAAAACAATAAGCAGTAAATTGCGGTGTGAGAGGTGTTAGTTATTCAAGGCCTGAACACAGCACCCTCTGGGACGAATCCCCTGATCTAATTGTAATGTGCAAATGACCTGCATCCGTTGGTGATGTGTAAATTGCTGTATTTATTTCTAAACCTGTGTGATTTACAACTGCATGGTGTATGTGTGTGCGCGTGTTTCCGTGCGCTTGCACTCACTTGATAGTCTGTAGGAAGCGTACTCTGTCATTGATCTCATCAGGGATTTTGCTGAGGATGTGTTTCAGCGCTCTGGCCTTCTCGTTCAGGTCCTGGAACTCCTGCTCGGGTCGGTCGATCATGAATTCTGACAGTGGAAAAAAAAAAAGACTTTAGCACAGGGACACCATGATATATTGTGTAGAACACCAGTGTATACCAATGTACTGGACAATGGACACACAGAGCTGCATCCACATGCAAAACCTGGATCTCAAGAGTGACCAAACTCCCATCTTTACCATCACATCATCCATGCAGCCACACACTCACCTTCCACATCGTCGGCCGCCATGCGCAGTAGGGACTCGGTGAAGTTGATTTGGACGTTCTTTTTCTCCAAGATCTTCATTATGATGTCCTGGGTGAGGCCAGGGTTTTCCCTCTCCGCCTGACAAAAGAGGAGTTGACTTAGAGGGGGGAAAAATATGATCACCACGAAGTCTCCCTTTGGTTTTGGATAATGACAAAGCTGCTTCTCCTTTGTGAATACTTTGTCTGTGCTCACTGTGCTCATCAGCAGCAGAGGTTCAGAGATAAAGCTACGGCCCCCTTTTATTATTCCAGCGCAATCACAGCAGTGTATAGATTTAGAAAAAGAGGATCAAGACATTAACAAAACCTCATTTGATGATTACCATCGGGCATCACTTGTAAGATCTAAACACATTAGTCTGAACATCAGCGCCTTTGATGTCGCATTGATCGCCGAGTTAATTCATTTGAATATCAATCATGTAAATGGTAGGTGCCCGGGCGTAATGAACACCACATAAACTGAACCTAATAGTCTCCACTTGAGTAGCGACAAAAGGTGAGATTGAGAAGCTAATCAGAACATTTTTTATGACTACACCCATCGTTCACTCAGTTGCAGTAAAATGTCCACACTTTTTTTGGGCCCGTCTCAAGAATGTAATCAACTGGCACAGAGGGCGTGAGAAAAACAAGGAAGTTGTGTGTTGGCAAGAGAGTTTCTCAGTTTAAGCTTGATTAAAGATGATCAAAAGATCAATATTTTAGAATTTTTCACTTTTTCTTTGTTGGTTTATCGATTTGAAACTGTTCAACTGAGGAACGGAGCCCAACAAAGCATAAAAAAAACACTACGAGAGTGAGTGAGTGAGTGAGAGAGAGAGAGGGGCAAGGCTCCTGTCGGAAAGAGGAATAGGCCTAATTAGAGCATGGAGCAACTACTTTCTTTTCAACGGTCGTCTTCTATTGGATATGATAACAGTGTGCTCAACAAACTAAGTGTCGACATCTCTGAATGTGGCACAATTGCTAAATAAATAGGTCAATTAGACGCAAACAAGCATTGGATGTAAACAAGTCTATTTGACTATTTAGGGTGCTTGTGTAAAACCTTTATGACCATCTGACTGCACATGCCTGTAGCCCCACTGGAAGGACTGAAACATTTAGTCGATATATTGATGGTCAGGAAATTAATCAGCATTGAAAGTAATATGGGACATTTGATGACATCACATGGGTCTCTATGAAATTAAAATGGGTGTTTTTACATTTATTTTCATAGTTAAAAACATGAATTGAGGAAAAAATAATTTAAATAACTTCCCAGTTGCATGCATAATCAATTAGATCTATATTCAGCACAGCGTTCCAAGAAATCTCAATACCTTCTTTAGTAATGAAAAAATTATAAATACAAAAAGAGAATACATGTGTGTTATAAACTAGAGTGCTTAACATCATAACAAACATGGCTTCAATTAAAGAGGAAGAATGTGGCTGTTTGCAGCTTCGTGGTTCTGTTTTGATTAATTTTCCTGCCGTGTAATTTGCATCAGGGCCTTGCTGTTATCTCATCCCAAAACTGGAAAGTTACACCCTCTTTCACAGTCGCAGCTGATGTGTTAAGGATGTTCCTGTCTGTGTCCTCCAGGAGGGAACACAGCCGTTGGCAGAATATTGCTTTAGATCCTCAGATTATGATGATATGTAAATGCAGTGGCAAAAAAAAGGGGGGGGGGGGGGGGACTAGGACACAGCCTGGATTTTAAACTAAAGATATTGTGACACGACGGTGTTCCGAGTCCTACCTTTATGAAGGCTGCTCTGAGCGTCTGGGCTGCCGATAGGTTGATCCTCTCCAGCTAAAGAAAAGAAAAAGACACGTTACGACATCTGGACAAGTTGTTGTTCTGTCACCTAGACTAGAACTGGCAGGTCGCTTTGAGCTGCAGCTGCTCGCTGAGTCGAATGTAATTGCTCCGTCAAAACGGGCTCTGGCCTTAACGGGAACATGAGGCGAAGTCACTTTATAAAGTCAGCCTGCCCCACACAGTCAAAGGCGATTCGACGCCACATAATAATACTAGCGCTTTTCATTTTCCTTACAGGCTGGCACGGAAATTGGTTCCAGTTTCCAGTTCAACAATTATAATGAATTGTTATGAGATCCATTGAGGTTAATACCATTGTAACATTTCAGGTTTAAGCCTTTTATAGTCTAGTTGCAACTTTGTGGGTCACAAAAATACATTTTAATCTATCTAATCCAAATGGTAATCACGTTGTACAACATTTTGCTCCAACTTTAATAACTCCTAACACTTAACTGCAATATCAATATAACCCTTCAGATACATTTGGCTACATTAAAACTGCAGTGGCAATTTCGATTTGAAATACATTTATGTTTTGATTTGTAGCATTGAGTGGCTGAAAGTGGTCTTCAATTTTCCGGCGACTAAAAGGCCAAATTAATACTGGATAAATACGATTTAACAGAATACTTATAAACCCCTCAGCAAGAGCATGACAAATCATTTGACAAAAAAAAAAAAAAAAAAAAAAGGTGCCCACTGTCAACAAGAGTTATTTTACCTCGTTGAAAACTGGGTACATCACGGCGTACAGCGTCATGGATACCATGGAGTTTGTTTCAGCTTCATTCTTCATCTCCTCCATTGTCATCCTCCAGGGAGGAGCCGCTCTTGGTGAGAAAGGTGAGGAGGAAACTGCAGCTCACGCACACTCACACATACACTCGCTCACCCACACACACTCACTCACACACTCATACACACTCTGGAAACCACGTGAGCTCCAGAGTGCCACAAACCTGCACAGGGTGAAAGGGTAACAGCCGGGTATAAGTAAGGTTTGGTTTGGCTGAGTTGTTAATAGATTATTAATCAATATGGAAAGACAGTCATTTAGTATACATAACACAGTATATTTTAATTTTTTAAAGGATTATTATAAGGAATGGACAGAATCTGATCAAATACATCAATACTGGCATTGATCCTGACTTGATGAATGGGATAGGAATCGTATACCGGCTATGATATGACAAATTTAGTTTATTTTACTTAGTCATTACAGAATTCAGTTTTCAGTTATCAGTTACAATCATTCAATCACAGGTGGCTGCTGTGCTGACAGGTGGCACATCAATTATTGGACTCATGTTGCCATACATAAAAATAACTCCAGTGAGCTTCTCCTAGACAGGTATGAAGATTAGCACTTGTATCGGATTGGTACTCGGTATCAGCTGATACCCCGAGTTCAGGCAATGGAATTGGTATGAGGAGATTTTTTTCTCTACTGCAATTTCATGGCACAGTTACAGGACACCTATCTGGTGACAGCAAGGCAAATGACATCAAACATACACTGGAATTTGCAGCAATGTAAATATATAAAGTATCATGTCTTTAATAATAATAATATCTTAATTTGTATAGCACATTTGGTGCAAAGATGCAGCCAAAAGCTCTTTATAGGATCGGATGAAAATAAACAATAAGAGGAGAAATAAGAATAGCAAGTGAGAGAAAAACAAACACGCTAAAAAAGATGGGTCTCTGATGTCTTTTTTAAAATTCCAACGGAGTTTGCTGTTCTAAGATCAATGGGGAGGCTTGAAATGAAAGACCCCTTTTCCTGTTTGACTATTTTGATACATATACAAGACCGTCATTTATAAAGCAAGATAAACCTAACTGACAAAGTATTTTGTTTGGCAGTGCAGCTCAGCTCTTAAGTACGCTAGTAACTAATTGGTAAGCATTAAACTGGCATTTAGGTATGACGTTAGCTTTATCAAGTACTTGTGCCATTACTGATCATTCCAAAAATATAAACTACACTGTGAGAGTACTGTTAATCAGGCAGTATGTGATGCGATGTCTGGCTAACATTGACGACCAGGTACCAGCTAGTTGGCTAACTGGACATGGCTAACAAAGTAGCTGATGTACCGTTAATTGGTGTTTGCGGTTTTGAATAAAGGAAAAATACTTTCAAAAGCAATTCTCGCTGACTATACGGGATGAGTATAGTGACACATTTATCGCGATCTAGCCGCAAATAGCCCCAGCTGGGGCCTACGGCCGACCAAATCGGTGATAGCGAGCTGCTAGCCTTTACCAGCGTAGCTAACGTGCTAGCTGCAGTTAACTGGAGATTTGTATTTGCTGACGAGTCAAAAACGCGTCAACAAACTGCTTAAGGAGACATGTGTGCATCGGCATGTGAGTGTCAAACGTTAACTGGTATCTACCTTTGGTCTGACTTCTTAAATGGGTTGGTCACGCCGTCGATTGCCTTTTAGCTGCTATGTTTTCTTTACAACTTAAGGCGGAAGTTTTTTAGGACTGGCCCGAGCGACATCTTCCGGACCGCCGCTACGTAAAATACACGCCCTCCAATCAGAGGTCCCGATGCATATAGATACAGTGACGTCACCTTATAAATAGGTAAATATCTATTATTGTGGCAATTTTTTGTTACTTTGTGGAAGTCTAAATACAGTTTACTGAAAGAAAAAAAACTGTTTTAACTGGCCGTTATATGTAGGCTATGTTTTGTAAAATGTCTATTTATGTTGGCATATCATTATATTAATTGATTCAAGATGCAAGATTCAAGATTCAAAGTGTTTATTGTTATATGCACAATAAGAAACATGTTCTCAGTAATGCAATGAAATTCTTCCTTTGTTTTCCACAGACTGTCAGAATTATGTACAAATGATGTTGTAGAATAGCAGGTAATAATAATAATAATAATAATAATAATAATAATAATAATAATAATAATAATAATAATAATAATAATAATAAATAAATAAAGATAAAATTATATTTATCATTCATCATCGTCATCATAACCTGTATTTTTACTCAGTGATATATTAAGGTAGAATCCTCATTTACGATACAGTGAAAGAAAGAAAAATGCACAAAAAGATCACATGGCAACTATAAGCACTTTTCTTAAGCCCAAGAAGCAATAACTCAGTTGGTTGTGATTGAAAGAATGACTTGCTGAACTTAAACCTGATCAAATGTGGCTGATTTGACCTATTAGCAGAATTACTCAAGTAAAACAAACAGTAGCCTATGGTGGTGTTCCTTTTACCAAATATATGGTACCTTTTCACCAGAATAGGCATATGTTGTTTATAAACTTTTACATAAAATGTATGGTTGAGATATGTTTCTGTGTCCATAAATTGCATCTAGGCCATCTTTATACCTCCGTATGTCAAAGGGTCAAGGCAAGGGTATCATTTTCTATCTTTAATCAGAGGAATGTATAGGTCATCTTTAAGTTGTCTGGTAAGTCTGTTGGCTCAGAGGACTGCAGGCTCCATGTGGAAGAAGCCTACAGGCGTCTAACAGCATACTTGAGATGCAATCTTCTCTGTTTTTCATTTAGTTCTCTGCTGGTTTTAAATATACATCTGAAATGTTATCGAAACATTATAGGAATAACGACCACCCATAATGTACCATATGGTTTCTCTTTCCAATAAGCATGCATTGACAGTATGGAAAGTAAAAAAGTCATGTTTGATGCACAGGTCTTTAAAGGGCACAAACAACATATAATGTCACTGCATAGCTGTACTTTTGGATATCTGGTAAACTTGGCTTCTGTATCAAGGCTAAAGAATGAAATGCGGCAGGCATTGTACGTATTTTTTTATGCTGTATATGTAGTATATAGCCTATATACTTTTGGTTGTGTATGCTCTGTGTCTAACTTTCAGCTACTATTTGAGGGTGTTAACATTCATATTGGCTGTCAAAAAAATTAAATTCACAGAACAAAAAAGTCTCTAGACAAATGAACTATGAAATCAAATGAACTATTAACCTAAATTAAATCAGGAATGGGATACCAAAGGCTGAAGTCTCCAACCCTTGAACATCAGCAGACAAGCCTCTTCTGCAGCCAACTGCACTTTTTGCATTTAATCTTGTCTTTATCAAGTGGAACACAAGCTCATTTGAACTGAGGTCAGTTGACTCACAGAACCCATCATGGACACTGTGTGGCTATTCATGATTGCTTTGTCTATAGGCCTATCCTGAGGATGTTTGCCTTTAAATAGGGGGGGGGAGCTTTGTATAAGGAAGATTTAGGGGGCGGGGGTAACTTTGTATAAGGCGGCTTTCCCAGTGTTCACAGTGAATATTTGAAATTCAGCCCACTAACGCCTGCTACTGTTCCATTGCTGATTCAACATTCTGGAGTACAAGGCATAAACAACGTCACAATGTAATTATTTGAGATTTGCATGATGCTTGTATATTTTAACAATTCAAAATGGTAGTTTGAGGTTGTCTTGACAGGGCATTTGTTTTCATGAAAATGTGGAACAAAACAAAAATTATTTGATAAACAAGAGTGCTTAATTATGTTTATATCATATAACATGTATATGAATGTTTTACTGAACCTATAATACAATTGGTTTTAAATATGGCCCACCACTGTGTGAATGTGCATTTTCATTATTATAATAACAATAGAGGTGGTTGTAGTGGTGATGCTGATCTTGGTAATAAGTTGTTGTTATTTTTACTGACGCTGCTTCTTCGTTTTGTTATGTAGTATGGCTCAGTTCTAATATATTCATTGTCATAGGCTGCAAACAACATACCCCAGTTTCTCATATTAATAACTCCATAATTCACCTTGTACATGTGTCTTTTATGTGACTTAGGTTAAGTTTTATTGTCACATCCTTGACTTACTTTTAAGTCTGTGGTGAGGAAAAGCACAATGATACGTTTGTTGAAGCAAAAGGGTTTATTTCAATAATAGCAAAGATCTCCGCGGAGGATAACTAGTTCCAACAAAGGTGAGTATGTTGCAAGGAGTGACGAAGTTCTCTTAAAGTCCCGACATATCAGTACAGCGTCATGTCGCAATTTTGCGACTTTGGCGCCTAAAGGGTTTGGACATTTGCCTTCCAGGGGGGAATCTAAATTACAATACGTAGGAGACAGGTAGACAGGTTCAAATATTTAAGGAAGCTGGGTGGGGGAAGACGACTAACTTACATTACAAGAGGAGGGGGAGACAGGTTGGGAGGCAGACAGGTTGAGATACAACAATGGCTTCAGTTCACCATATCAACAATGCAATGCTCTCAATTGGCCAGTCATGTGAGGGGGGGGGGGGGGGGGGGGGGCGGTGGGGGGTACAGTTTGAAGATACAGCAAGGCAAGGCAAGGCAAGTTTATTTATATAGCACAACTCAAACACAAGGCCACTCAAAGTGCTTTACAGGGGCAAGATTAAAATACATAAAACACATTAGAAGACATTTAAAAGCGAATGAAAAGAAGTAAAACATTTAAATTAAATAAAAAGTACAGGTTAAAATGGAAACAGAAAAGTCTTCAGACTCGATTTAAAAGAACTGAGGGTTGCAGCAGACCTCAAGTTTTCTGGGAGTTTGTTCCAGATATTTGGTGCATAAAAACTAAAAGCTGCTTCTCCTCGTTTAGTCCTAACTCTTGGGACTGTAAGTAAACCTGCCCCAGACGACCTAAGGGCTCTGGACGGTTCATAACGTATCAGCAGATCAGTAATGTATTTTGGCGCTAAACCATTTAGTGCTTTATAAACCAACATCAGTATTTTGAAATCAATTCTTTGAGTGACAGGAAGCCAGTGTAAAGACCTCAGAACTGGGGTAATGTGATCCACTTTTTTGGTCCTAGTGAGGACTCGAGCAGCAGCGTTCTGAATTAGCTGAAGCTGTCTGATAGATTTTTTTGGAAGGCCTGCAAGGACACTGTTACAGTAGTCAAGTCTACTAAAGATAAATGCATGGACAAGTTTTTCTAAATCTTGCTGAGACATAAGTCCTTTAATTCTTGATATGTTTTTAAGGTGGTAGTATGCTGACTTATTAATTGATTTAATGTGTTTCTTGAAATTCAAGTCGGAGTCTATGACCACACCAAGATTTCTGGCTTGGTGTGTGGTTTCTAGCATAACAGATGTAAGCTGTGCGCTGACTTTTAATTGTTCATCTTTGGCACCAAAGACAATTACTTCAGTTTTGTCGTTGTTTAATTGAAGGAAATGTTGGCACATCCAATCATTGATTTGTTCAATGCACTTACTCAGCAGGGGGAGTTCTGAGCATAAGACAATAGAAGAGGTGTGGCCCGTCTGAGTGGTTTGTTGGATACGCATTTGAGGAATCTACATGTACATCAGTTTACAATTAAACAACATGCAATATATCTCATTACACTTATAAGTCTATACAAGATAAAAAACAATGTTTCCTATTGCATTAATAAGCATTCCAACATTTGAGTCCAGAGATATATCTTATGCAATATCTGCCACCACACCCCGTTCCCTTAAAGTCCTGACATATTTAAGGACATTTGTCTCCCAGGGGAGAGAGTAAATTACAATACACGAGAGAGGTAGACAGGTTCAAATATGCATACTTAAGGAAGCTGGGTGGGGGAAGACGACTAACTTACATTACAACAGTGGAAGGAGACAGGTTGGGAGGCAGACAGACAGGTTGAGATACAACAATGGCTTCAGTTCACCATAACAACAATGCAATGCTCTCAATTGGCCAGTCATGTGGGGGGATGGTGCAGGGGGAGTTCTGAGCATAGTACAATAGAAGAGGTGTGGCCCGACGACGCTGAAGTTGGCAGCTGATTCGCAGCAGCCGATTCGGCAGTTAAGGAAAAGTTAAGGGATTCTTAAGGAGCTGCGGAGCGACTGATTCTCCTTTGTTTAACCTCCTAAATCGCCGCGGTAAAGCCACATTAATTAGTCTAGATTATCTAAGAGAGTCTAACCATTCTATAAAAACAGTTTACAATTGATTTAACTGTTGCACCCTTAAAGAACGACTCCGTCTTCTTTCGTTTTGGCAACTTTATTCTCCCCGGACTGCATATATTTTTTTAGAAAGGTTTTCACAAAGCAGCCGGACTTTTTCACAGCATGTCTTAAGGTGAGAACACACCGGGCGCGTTGGGTGTGGTGGGCGCGTTGAAAAATCCTATTTTTGCATAGGGAACCATTGGTTGGGGCGCGAGGATCCGTTGGCTGCGGCAAAGCGTTGCTTTGGGCACTTTGGGCGCGTTGCCAAAGCGTCACCGCGCCGGCAAAGCGTCAAAAAGCGTCACCGCGCCGGCAAAGCGTCAAAAAAAAGATGAAAATATTGAACTTTCAACGCTCCGGCGCGTGACCTTTAGCCGCGTTGGCCAATCAGCGGTGAGCTGGCAGAGAGCCGGAGGACAGAAAAATCTGAGACAAAATGGAGGCGCAAATAATCACCGCTGTGTGTGCGAGACCGTGACAACACAGAGGCAAACACCGAGTAGGAAATGTATTTACGGCTGGCTGCCTGGTGCTGTATGAAGCCGCTCGGGGTTACAAGACGTGGGGAAAGTGAACCAGGAGCAAATAATCACCGCTGTGTGTGCGAGACTGTATAAACACCGTGGAGGAAATGCGGCTGGCTGGTGATATGAAGCCGCTCGGGTGGGGAAAGTGAGCCAGGAGAATGGGCTTCCTGGTTAATTCAGTGAATATGTGTGGCTGTGCTTAAGCCGATAAACCAAGTTAGCACCGGTCGGATAGCGTTAGCTAACTCACCCGGCTGTGTGCGGCCACCACCTCCATATAATGAACCCAAACACAACGGCTAAATCCGGGGAACTTTCACAACGAGTACAGCGAAGCACCGGTGTTTATGCCTGCCCTATAGGCTATCTACGCCAGCCACGGTCCCGTCACAGCCAGGTAATGTAGGCTACATTATATATAAATATATCGATGGAGACTAGCTGCGTAGCTCCGTTCCTCGGACTCCCACAAAAGATAGAGCGCAGCGATGGGGATTATCTCAGCCATGGTTGATCAGCAATAGAAAAAGCAGGGGAAAATAAGTTTCGGGTGGGCTCATCTACGTAGGCCATGACGTAGGCGCGTTGCTTTTGGGCGCGTTGGACAATTTTTTGACACAAACGCGCCCGGTGTGTTCTCAGCTTTAAGCTGCGCTCTATCTTTTGTGGGAGTCCGAGGAACGGAGCTACGCAGCTAGTCTCCCCCGATATATTTATTCCCCTAATCAACCATGGCTGCGATCAGATCCGACCCGACACAACAGCGTTCATGTCCACACAAAAACAACTTCTACACGGCCAACAATTGTGCCAAAAAACAAATAAACAGCAAGTGAACGGAACGAATAGCCTTAAAACAGCATTGCAGATTCACGCCACTCGGAAATGAACACAAACAGCAAGGCAGCACCATACCAAACACATTTACAGCAGCATTGTGCACAGGGCAGTAGAAAATAAAGGCAAGTAGCCTACATTACCTGGCTGTGACGGGACCGTGGCTGGCGTAGATAGCCTATAGGGCAGGCATAAACACCGGTGCTTCGCTGTACTCGTTGTGAAAGTTCCCCGGATTTAGCCGTTGTGTTTGGGTTCATTATATGGAGGTGGTGGCCGCACACAGCCGGGTGAGTTAGCTAACGCTATCCGACCGGTGCTAACTTGGTTTATCGGCTTAAGCACAGCCACACATATTCACTGAATTAACCAGGAAGCCCATTCTCCTGGCTCACTTTCCCCACCCGAGCGGCTTCATATCACCAGCCAGCCACATTTCCTCCACGGTGTTTATACAGTCTCGCACACACAGCGGTGATTATTTGCTCCTGGTTCACTTTCCCCACGTCTTGTAACCCCGAGCGGCTTCATACAGCACCAGGCAGCCAGCCGTAAATACATTTCCTACTCGGTGTTTGCCTCTGTGTTGTCACGGTCTCGCACACACAGCGGTGATTATTTGCGCCTCCATTTTGTCTCAGATTTTTCTGTCCTCCGGCTCTCTGCCAGTGACGTAGGGTCAAGCTCACCGCTGATTGGCCAACGCGGCTAAACGTCGCGCGCCGGAACGTTGAAAGTTCAATATTTTCATCTTTTTTTTGACGCTTTGCCGGCGCGGTGACGCTTTTTGACGCTTTGCCGGCGCGGTGACGCTTTGGCAACGCGCCCAAAGTGCCCAAAGAAACGCTTTGCCGCGGCCAACGGATCCTCGCGCCCCAACCAATGGTTCCCTATGCAAAAATAGGATTTTTCAACGCGCCCACCACACCCAACGCGCCCGGTGTGTTCTCACCTTTATTCACGGTCAACTTTTCAACACACCACAATCAGGAACGCATCCTGATGACGTACAAGGTCATACTACTACTTCCGCTTTTTAACAAGAAAATAAAGCTATAAAATAACATCTGTTTAACTTGTTAAATCTTATTCCCATGTACATTTTTAGCTCAGTGCAATTTAGATATATATTACAATTCTAAGTCGCAACACCCTCCCCCACTGAAAAAAATGTTGCCTTACATTTCCTTTTCAAACAATGATACTAAACATGTATCAACAATCAAACTCTTGGTGACGGGTAAATTGTAACACACATTATTACATATAACAGGGTTAGGTAGTACTATCTCTCTTTAGTGTCTCAGTTCTCATCTCTTCAACAGCCATGGCAAAAATACTCGACTCAGTGTCCAAAGTCCAACAGTATTGAAGTGTGAATAGTCCATATAAGTATTGGTGGGTGCCCAATCTTCACTTAGGGACAAGGAAATTACCATATACACACAATATTATGTTTTAACATATTTCAATGCCACGCATTCAGCTAGTCTATCCAAACAAGTGTACACACAATTCCTTTTCTTATTATCGTGTGAGCCACATGTTGCTTTAACTCGATATAAACCCATATACTCAGATAGTTACCCTTCACTGTACTTATTCTAACTCAAAGAAAATGTACAGATTGCCTGTTTCTCTATTACTTGTAATACAGGTAGTCACATTACTTCACCATGAACTGTAACATTGGTTATAGTAGGCCACAATTATAACTTGTCAAATAAACTTAGTGTCTCTGCCTCATTTTTATCTACTCATTACAAGGATACATGGATGATCTAGAAGAGATGGCATGGTTGGTTCTGGGAGATGTTGTGGCGCCAACAGTGCAGGTTTTCAGCAGTTGAAAGGTCGGTTGACCTAGCTGGTCGTACGTGTAGATACGCCTGGGCTGTCTGGCTCTCATCGGTCTTTCAGTCCCTGTTTCCACATCCACCTGTTCGTCCTCAGATCCAGTAGAAGATGCTTCTGCCTGTTCTTCCATCGGGTTTTCATCCTGTACTTGCTCCTCTTCAAGGTTCACCTCAGGTATGAGCAGCTCCTCGGCTCTCTCTTGCTGTGTCTCTCTTTGAGGGCAGAATTCCTGTGCCTCTGCATTAAAGGGAAATTCTTCTTGTCTTGCTTCAGTCCAAACATGATATTCCTCTTCATCAGAGCTGTCTGTATCTGTCAGGTTACGATCATATTTGACTTTCTGATTTTTCTTTACCCTGTGTTCTTCTTTGTTCTCCTTCTCTCTTGGGTTGGGGTCACTGACCTTTCGCTCTTCAACCAGGTAGGGACACGGCAGGAGCAGGTTACGATGCAACACTCGTTTTCTCCCTGTTCCTTGTAGTGGCTCAACTGAATATACAGGGCTGTCAGGGCCTTTCCTCCCACTGACCACATGGACCGTATCCTCCCAGTAACTACGCAGCTTTCCTGGCCCCCCTCTCGGCGTTAAGTTTCTCACCAGAACATGATCACCTGTCTTGAGAGTGGAGCTCCATGCACGCTGATTGTAGTTTCTCTGTCCTCTTTTTGCACACTTTTTCATGTTTTGCATTGCAATAATATGCTTCATGCATAGCTTCTCTCCATTTATCTGCGTAGTCAGCGTGTGACCTGTTTCCCTCTTCTGTCCTCCTTGGGAACAATATATCGATTGGCAGACATGGCTCACGCCCAAATAGGAGGAAAAACGGAGAGAACCCTGTCGCTTCATGCACTGTCGAGTTGTAGGCGTGGACTACTTTATTCAAATGCTCTTTCCACTTGGATTTCTGGGTCTCCTCTAATGTGCGCAACATTCCCAGCAGAGTCCTGTTAAAGCGTTCTGCAGGGTTGCCCTGTGGATGGTATGGGCTTGTGCGGGAATGACGAATGCCACAGTAACCTTGGAGTTTGTGAAAGAGGTTATTCTCAAACTCTTTCCCTTGGTCGTGGTGGACCCGAGATGGGAAGCCGAAGCGCATGATATAATCATCATTGAGTTTTCTGGCTGCTGTCTTCCCAGACTTGTCCTTGGTTGCATATGCCTGTGCATATTTCGTGAAATGGTCCACAACAACGAGTATATATTCTTCACCTCCACTGCTCTTCTCCAAGTGTACATAGTCGATTGAAATCATTTCAAAAGGTGCAGAGGTCTCAATGTTTTGGAGTGGCGTCCTAGTTATCCTGTTTGGTTTTTTCCTTTTTACACATTGGCACACATGAGAAATATAGTGCTCTGCTTCCTGTCTCATCTTAGGCCAGAAAAAGCGTTCCCTAGCGAGAGCAACCATCCGATCTCCACCTAAGTGTCCCATTTCCTCGTGGAGGTGTTTGTAGATGAGGCGCTTTAAGGACTCAGGAACCACCAGCTGTGTTCTGGATGCCGTCTCCCTCCTGAGGATCCCCTCGTCGTCGATCTTCAAACGGGGCCACTCTCTGATGAGTTGTCTGACATTTTCATTCTCTGCTAGCTTGTGTTTATGTTTTAGGAATGCATGTGTTTTTTTCAGTGCAAGGATTCTGCTGATGGTTGGGTCTGTGTTTTGGGCAGCTCTGATGTCTTCTACTGCAACAGGCTGAATGGACTCTGGAACAATGGTCTCTTCTGGTAATGCATCTATATTACAGGTGACAGAAGAGATCCAATTCATTTCTCCTGTTCTCTCCCCCTTCAGAGCTTTTCCGATGGCCTCCATAGCTTCCTCTTGAAACTCCTCTGTGCATTCCTGCATAATTTCTTCCATGGGCTTTGGTCGCCGGGAGAGGAAATCTGCATCTCCATTTGATGATCCAGGCCTGTACTTGAGGGTGAACCGGTAATCCGCTAGCTCTGCCACCCAGCGGTGTCCTGTGGCATTGAGTTTTGCTGACTTGGTGACATACGTCAGTGGATTATTGTCACTGTACACAGTAAAATGAGGTGCATGAAACAAATAGTCACGAAAGCGCTCTGTTACTGCCCATTTCAGCGCCAGGAATTCCAATTTGCCAGAGTGTAACTTGTAGTTCTTTTCGGCGGCTGTCAGTGTCCTGGATCCATATGCGATCACTCTGAGTGCTCCATCTTGTCGCTGGTATACAACAGCACCCAGGCCCTCTTCTGAAGCATCTGTATGCAAGATAAAGGGTTTTTCCAAGTCTGGGTAGGCCATAACAGGTGGGTTTGTCAGCTGATGTATCAACTTACTCAGTATCTCTTGATGGGTTTCTGTCCACAGAATTGGGTGAGATGGTGGTAATTGAGCAGCTTGGTGACTAGACCCCTTTTTCTTTTGAGTGTTCTTTTGTCCAGTCTTTGGCTTGGCTAGAAGCTCATAGAGAGGCTTGGCTGTCCTAGAGAAGTCTGGTATGTACGACCGGTAGTAACTGAGGAAACCCATCAGCTTTCTCACCTCTCGTACAGTAGTTGGCGTCTCATGTCTCAGAGCTTGTACTGCTTCCACCTCTCTAGGATTCATTTTGTAGCCCTCTTCAGAGATCACTCGACCCACATAACACACCTCTCGTTTGAAAAAGTCACATTTCTTTGCCCTCAACTTTATTCCACTCTCCCTTTGTCGCTGCAATACCTGCCTCACGTGTTGGAGGTGTTGCTCGAAGCTGCGGCTGAAAACAAGCACATCGTCCAGGTATGGGACACAAATCTCATCTCTTAGGTCCCCTAGGCATCCCTCCACGTAGCGCTGAAAAGCCGCTGGCGCATTGGTGAGGCCAAATGGGATCCTGGACCATTCGTAAAGTCCCCATGGTGTTATGAATGCCGTACAGGGTCTGCTTTTCTCACTCATGAAGCCCTGATGATAGGCCTTCCCCTGGTCCAGCACTGTGAACCAGGAGTTGCCTCCCAGGTTTTCCAGGATCTCCTGTATTCTCGGGATTGGATGCCGGTCAGGTATTGTCTTCCCATTCAAAAGCCTGAAGTCTATGCACAAGCGAAGACTCCCATCCTTTTTCCGGACGCAAACCACAGGTGAGGAATATGAAGAGCAGGACTTCTGGATCCAGCCTCGGTGTAGTAAGTCCTGTATGTGTGCTTTGACTTCTTGGTAGAGGTGACGAGGGATTGCATTGTAGGTTTTTTGTACTGGGCGATTATCTGTAAGCAGAATGTTCATCTGTAAATCTTTTATGCACCCTGTGTCCCAATCATCCTTTGCAAATATGTCACACTCCTCCCTCAGCATTTGCTTTACCTGCTGTCTTTGTTCCTCTGATAGGTGACTCACGTCCACATCTGGATCCCAGGGCTCACCCTGCGGCGTCTGGCATGGCTGCTTCAATGGAGGTGCAACATCGCTGTCCGATAACTGGGGCTCCTGACACTCCATAGACTCAGTTTCCAGCGGATAAATTGCATCAACACTGTGTAGCCAGCCCAGTGTGGTGCGACCAGCCAGTGTAATGTCGTTGTCCGTTGCGTTTCTAACAGTCACTACAATTTTCCCTTCATCCTCTTGGGGCAGTTGAATTAACTGTTCTCTGATGGTTAGTCCTGCGGGCCATGTTGCCTCTTGATCTGGCTCCAACAGCACATGTGACCCGCTCTGAACACTTTTATTCAAATGACCACATTTTATTTCCATGGTTTTGTTTTTTGGTATGATAACTGGTAGTCTGCCCAGTCTGGCTATGTGAGGACTGCTTTCTGCCTTTTGTTTTTTTAAAACAGATAATACAGCTCTTGCAGTTTTGCGTCTCACCTCTAGTGCTGAACATAGTCTCTGTACCATGTGATCACAGTGAATACAATCTCCAGAAGTGTAATTTGCCATTGCCAGCTCTTCGATTACATTGAATCCAATGATGGGGCGTTCAAGGTCACCGCTAGCAACCAGAATTGGGACTAGTACTGGTTTGTCACTCATTCCAGACACAGCGTTTTTGGACAGAGTAAACTCGATTCCCATCCATCCTTCATAGGGGATAGCTGTTCCATTTGCTGCTGAAAGATCAAGTTCTTTTTCGTCCATCAGTTCTTCAACTGGTCTCACTTCAACATCTGGAAGATATTTTCTTTTCCAGCTGTCTCCCACTATTGACACCTGAGAGCCAGTGTCCCACAGTACCGTTGTATCGACATCACCAAGGAACGCTCGGACAAGACATCTCTTCCCTACCAGCTTAGCGGCTTGTTGTTGCTTACCAGAGAGAGGTGCTGTCAGGGTGAACTGGTCCACTTTATCCTTATCTCCTCCAGGATGTGGAGAGATTTCAATCTTATTGGTGGTGGCTGAGATCTTTTTAGCACGACAACCCGCTGACCAGTGTTCTGCGCTGCCACATTTGTAACAGTGATTACACCTTCCCTCCGGATTGGACACCTGACACTGCTGACATTGTCTTGTGTTTGTGGTTCTGGGCTGCAGCTGATATTTCCGATTCGGTTGTTCACTCGCTCTCATTGTTTGGGGTGGGGGCATCTGATTTAGGCTTGCAATGTGAGTGGTAAGGCTTTGGATAGCTTCACATATCGCTTTGTTACCTTGGTCAACCTTTTCCATCAATGTGTCACGTTTCTGTCTTTCACTTTTTTAAAACTTGTTGTCTGCTTCTTGTGTGTCACTTTCTTCTTCAGTGTTATCATTCGCTTTGCTCACCATTGCAACTCTTGTCGTTCTTGCTTTTGCTGCAGCTGACAACTTGTTCTTTCTTTCCATTTCCAACGTGTATGCAGCTGTCATTTTTTCCAAAAGAGTTTCATCTTTTACTTTTGAGTCTTGTAAATATGGCTTTAAGTCAGCTCGAATAGTGTCATCATGGATACCAGTGATTACCGTTTGTAGGAACTGGTTTTGAATCAATTCAGAGCTATACTTCAGTCCAGACTCAACTCTTTCTGAGGCAAAGAGGATTTGTTGTCGCAGGTCCATTGCCCTCATCAAAAACTGAATTGGCGTTTCCTTTGGCTCCTGGGCCGCAAGAGTGAGGGTGTGATACAGCTCTGTTGCATCCTTTTCGATATAATGCGTCCGTAATATTTGTCTGAGAGCCTGTAATGTCAAATCAACCCTGCTTTCCAGGTAACTCTTCAGCTTAGTTCCCGGGACAATGGCTAGAATGACGACCTCCACAACTTCCCCCTCATCATATCCTTTTTGTAATGCACTTCGAATTTGTCTTTCCAGGCTGGCATATCCCAATTTGTCCTTTTGATTGGGTTCTCCTATTTGCCCAACGATTTTTAAATCTCGTCTGAAGAATGGGTGGACAATTCTGGGTTTTTTGACAGAGACAGTGGCTGATTTTGTGACATTTGGAGCAGGATTGCATTCTCTACCGTCATCTGGACTATTGGGTGCAGTACCATCTATGTCCACCAGGTCCATCTGTTTAGCCTGGGGCTCATCACAGCCGTCACGTGTCCCCTTTATCTCATCGATAGTGTCATTTATCGTCAGTAATATGGCCATTCCCTCATCTTCTTGGGACGTTACATCTTCACTTTCCAAATATTCAAGGATAAGTCTCCTCAACTTACGTGGTAAGTCTTTGTCACTCTCCTTCACGATCACACTTAGTGCTTCACAGACGTCATTTAGCCTCGGTGCAGATAACGTCAATAACTTTTCTTCTATCTCCGCCAATACACTCTCCCAAGCGAGCGACATTGGTTCTGCCTCAGCCATGATAGAAAACTTTTACCTTCACTACTGCTTTGGTTCGTTTGGTTCACGTTGTTTCAGGTTGTTAGCATGCTAGCTTAGCAGCTATTGTTGCTGTCCGTGTGTCGTGGTATTGCGTTGGTCCGTCTGTTTCCTTTACAATCCATTTGCTTCGTTTCCACAAACTATAAGACCGGGCGGAAACACCAAAATTATGTTGCACCCTTAAAGAACGACTCCGTCTTCTTTCGTTTTGGCAACTTTATTCTCCCCGGACTGCATATATTTTTTTAGAAAGGTTTTCACGAAGCAGCCGGACTTTTTCACAGCATGTCTTATTCACGGTCAACTTTTCAACACACCACAATCAGGAACGCATCCTGATGACGTACAAGGTCATACTACTACTTCCGCTTTTTAACAAGAAAATAAAGCTATAAAATAACATCTGTTTAACTTGTTAAATTTTATTCCCATGTACATTTTTAGCTCAGTGCAATTTAGATATATTACAATTCTAGGTCGCAACATAACCTTTATTAAGTTTGTTTAAAAGAAAGACAGGGGAGATTTCACTGCTTTTTTTGCATCTGGACCACATTAGAACTGGTCCTGATTGAAAACCACTGCACCTAGACTCTTGAAATCTGGACTAGAATATCACAGAGAGGCTATACAGTATAGAAAACATAGTTTCTGATTTGTGAAACTTTTTTTCTATTTGTGAAAATGCAAAGCATGCACATTTTAATGGTTTTTTGGGGTCTAGACTGCATTAGAACTGGTCCTGATTGAAAACCACTGCACCTAGACTCTTCAAATCTCTACTAGATTATCATAGTGAGGCTATAGTATAGATGATAGAAAACATAGTTTCTGATTTGTGAAACCTTTATTCTATTTGTGAAAATGCAATAAAGATATATTTCAAGGTTTTTTTGGGGTCCAGACTGCATTAGAACTGGTCATGATTGAAAACCGCTGCACCTAGACTCTTCAAATCTGGACTAGAATATCACAGAGAGGCTATACATTATAGAAAACATAGTTTCTGATTTGTGAAACTTTTATTCTATTTGTGAAAATGCAAAGAATGCACATTTTAATGGGTTTTAGGGGTCTAGGCCGCATTAGAACTGGTCCTGGTTGAAAACCACTGCACCTAGACTCTTCAAATCTCTACTAGATTATCATAGTGAGGCTATAGATGATAGAAAACATAGTTTCTGATTTGTGAAACCTTTATTCTATTTTTGAAAATGCAATAAAGATACATTTCAAGGTTTTTTTGGGGTCCAGACTGCATTAGAACTGGTCCTGATTGAAAACCGCTGCACCTAGACTCTTCAAATCTGCACTAGAATATCATAGTGAGGCTATACATTATAGAAAACATAGTTTCTGATTTGTGAAACTTTTATTCTATTTGTGAAAATGCAAAGAATGCACATTTTAATGGGTTTTAGGGGTCTAGGCCGCATTAGAACTGGTCCTGGTTGAAAACCACTGCACCTAGACTCTTCAAATCTCTACTAGATTATCATAGTGAGGCTATAGATGATAGAAAACATAGTTTCTGATTTGTGAAACCTTTATTCTATTTTTGAAAATGCAATAAAGATACATTTCAAGGTTTTTTTGGGGTCCAGACTGCATTAGAACTGGTCCTGATTGAAAACCGCTGCACCTAGACTCTTCAAATCTGCACTAGAATATCATAGTGAGGCTATATATTATAGAAAACATAGTTTCTGATTTGTGAAACTTTTTTCCTATTTGTGAAAATACAAAGAATGCACATTTTAATAGTTTTTGGTTGCCCTCTCATATGCCTGCTGGATGGCATCCACAACCCAGTGGGCAAGCCTGGCCTTGGAAACTGGCTGTCCAAGACGGTTAGGCTTGTAACAGACAAAGAGCTGGTCCGTTGTCCTATGGCCATGTGTCCGATGCAGATACACTGTTAGGGCCCTGACTGGGCACAGTAGTGACCGCCTACTCCACCCTGCTTCACCTTCCTGAGGAGGGTGGAATGGGTGCAGCTCAATAGATCGACCGGCGTGGGACTCAGACCAGACTTGAGGGTGGAATGCAGGGTTTGAGCGCAGCACCACCCCAGCACCACCTGGCAAGAAGCGACAGCAGTCCTCATGCACTGAAAGAGCATGCAGCTCTTCCATTCTCTTAGCAGACACAATTGCGAGCAAAAATACTGTCTTGAGAGAAAGCCATTGTAGCCTAGCTCTATCCAGGGGCTCGAATGGCTCATTCTGCAAGGCCGACAGCACCACCTCCAAATCCCATGGGGGGACAGCTGGCCTTCTGCGATGTGGAGTAACCCTACGAGCACCTCTAAGAAACTGAGCAATAAGGTTGCAACAGCCTTCTGCCAGCTTCCGAGGTCCAACACGGGCTGCCTTTATGGCTGCCACTATTCCCCTCAATGTCGAGGGAGATTTGCCCACCTCCAACATTTCCTGGAGGAACTGGAGAATGTCATGGGCCGTGCAGGCGAGGGGATCCACCTGTCTCGAGTTGCACCGTGATTGAAACCCTCCCCAACGATAAGCGTATGCCGCCCTCGTTGATGGAGCCCGGGCTCCTTGTAGAGTGCTAACCACAGACTGGGGCAACCCCATAGCTAGAAACCCGGCCCTCTCAGGGGCCAGGCCCAAAGCCGGAGACCCTGGGGAAAAGGATGAAAGAGAGTCCCATGGACCTGGGACAGGAGGTCCCGCCGACCCGGGAGCTCCCACGGGTGTCCCTGAAGGAGGGGTGCAATCGCTGAGAACCAGATCATCTGGGGCCAGTTGGGGGCCACCAGGATGAGGCTCACCTCTTCCACCTGAACTCTCTGTAGAAGTGTATGAAGGAGGGTGAAGGGAGGGAAGGCATACAGGAGGCCTTGTGGCCACTGGTGTGCCATGGCATCCGTGCCCAAGGGAGGATCGCCCCTTTTCATGGAGAAAAAGAGGGGACAGTGAGCTGTCTTCCTCGAGGCGAAGAGATCGGCTGTGGCTGTACCAAAGCACTCCCAGATATCGCTCGCGACCTCCGGATGCAGTCTCCATTCCCCGGGGAGGGGTCCCCCTCTGGAGAGCCGATCCATCGCAAGGTTCACCTGACCCGGCACGTGCATCGCCCTAAGGGACTTGAATCGTGGATACGCCCATCTGCAAAGGCGCGGGGAACCCAGGCCCCCCTGCCTGTTTATGTATGCCGCTGCCACTGTTCTGTCTGTCCTTACCAGTACATGGCGGTTTTCCAGCTCTGGCAGGAAGTGCAAAAGAGCTAAATGGATAGCCTGCAATTCCAACTGATTGATGTGCTGTGTAAACCAGGGTCCGTGCCATTGGCAACTGATGCCTTGACCCTTGTGTACGGCTCCCCAGCCTACCAGGGGGGCGTTGGCGGACACCACCTGGCGACGCAACACCGGCCCCAGTGCATTGCCCCGTGCTAAATTGGCTCGTTCCTCCCACCAGCGGAGAGCTATGCGCAGTCTGCGTGAAACCAACACTCTGGCATGCAGATCTCTCTGTGGACAAAGACCCAGGCTCAGGAGGCAACGCTGCACTGGGCGCATGTTCAGAAGGGCCATGGACATGATGTGCACCATGGCTGCCATTAACCCAATGAGTCGAGGCTGAATCTCCAGGTCACTCTGGCCCCCAAACGAAACTGGGACAAGCACGCCCTGAGGGCGGCCTGTCTCGCCGACGTCAAAAAAAAAGAGTTCGTGATTTGGCATCCAAACAAATGCCCAGGAACTCTGTCGATTGTGAAGGCTGCAGCCTGCTCTTTCGCTTGTTGAGTCTAGGTGTAGTGGTTTTCAATCAGGACCAGTTCTAATGCGGTCTAGACCCCAAAAAAGCGTTGACATGTGCCTTTATTGCATTTTCACAAATAGAAAAAAAGTTTCACAAATCAGAAACTATGTGTTCTATAATCTATAGCCTCACTGTGATAATTTAGTCCAGATTTGAAGAGTCTAGGTGTAGTGGTTTTCAATCAGGACCAGTTCTAATGCGGTCTAGACCCCAAAAAAGCGTTGACATGTGCCTTTATTTCATTTTCACAAATAGAAAAAAAAGTTTCACAAATCAGAAACTATGTTTTCTATAATCTATAGCCTCACTGCGATATTCTAGTCCAGATTTGAAGAGTCTAGGTGCAGTGTTTTTCAATCAGAACCAGTTCTAATGCGGTCTGAATCCCAAAAAAGCGTTGACATGTGCCTTTATTGCATTTTCACAGATAGGGTAAAAGTTTCACAAACCAGAAACTATGTTTTCTATAATGTATAGCCTCACTGTGATATTCTAGTCCAGATTTGAAGAGTCTAGGTGCAGTGGTTTTCAATCAGGACCAGTTCTAATGCGGTCTAGACCCCAAAAAAACGTTGACATGTGCCTTTATTTCATTTTCACAAATAGAAAAAAAAGTTTCACAAATCAGAAACTATGTTTTCTATAATCTATAGCCTCACTGCGATATTCTAGTCCAGATTTGAAGAGTCTAGGTGCAGTGGTTTTCAATCAGGACCAGTTCTAATGCGGCCTAGACCCCTAAAAACAATTAAAATGTGCATTCTTTGCATTTTCACAAATAGAATAAAAGTTTCACAAATCAGAAACTAAGTTTTCTATAATGTATAGCCTCTCTGTTATATTCTAGTCCAGATTTGAAGAGTCTACGTGCAGTGGTTTTCAATCAGGACCAGTTCTAATGCGGTCTGAATCCCAAAAAAGCATTGACATGTGCCTTTATTGCATTTTCACAGATAGGGTAAAAGTTTCACAAACCAGAAACTATGTTTTCTATAATCTATAGCCTCACTGTGATATTCTAGTCCAGATTTGAAGAGTCTAGGTGCAGTGGTTTTCAATCAGGACCAGTTCTAATGCGGCCTAGACCCCTAAAAACAATTAAAATGTGCATTCTTTGCATTTTCACAAATAGAATAAAAGTTTCACAAATCAGAAACTAAGTTTTCTATAATGTATAGCCTCTTTGTGATATTCTAGTCCAGATTTGAAGAGTCTAGGTGCACTGGTTTTCAATCAGGACCAGTTCTAATGCAGTCTGGACCCCAAAAAAACCTTGAAATGTATCTTTATTGCATTTTCACAAATAGAAGAAAATGTTCACAAATCAGAAACTATGTTTTCTATAATCTATAGCCTCAATGTGATAATCTAGTCGAGATTTGAAGAGTCTAGGTGCAGTGGTTTTCAACCAGGACCAGTTCTAATGCGGCCTAGACCCCAAAAAAGCGTTGACATGTGCCTTTATTTCATTTTCACAAATAGAAAAAAAGTTTCACAAATCAAAAACTATGTTTTCTATATTGTATAGCCTCTCTGTGATATTCTAGTCCAGATTTGAAGAGTCTAGATGCAGTGGTTTTCAATCAGGACCAGTTCTAATGTGGTCCAGATGCAAAAAAAGCAGTGAAATCTCCCCTCTCTTTCTTTTAAACAAACTTAATAAAGGTTACATCAATTGTAAACTGTTTTTAAAGAATGGTTAGACTCTCTTAGATAATCTAGACTAATTAATGTGGCTTTACCGCGGCAATTTAGGAGGTTAAACAACGGAGAATCAGTCGCTCCGCAGCTCCTTAAGAATCCCTTAACTTTTCCTTAACTGCCGAATCGGCTGCTGCGAATCAGCTGCCAACTTCAGCGTCGTTGTGGCCCGTCTGAGTGGTTTGTTGGATACGCATTTGAGGAATCTACATTTCAGTTTACAATTAAACAACATGCAATATATCTCATTACACTTATAAGTATATACAAGATAAAAAACAATGTTTCCTATTGCATTAATAAGCATTACAACATTTGAGTCCAGAGATATATGCAATATCTGCCACCACACCCCGTTCCCTTAAAGTCCTGACATATTTAAGGACATTTGTCTCCCAGGGGAGAGAGTAAATTACAATACCTATGAGAGAGGTAGACAGGTTCAAATATGCATACTTAAGGAAGCTGGGTGGGGGAAGACGACTAACTTACATTACAAGGAGAGGGGGAGACAGGTTGAGAGGCAGACAGGTTGAGATATAACAATGGCTTCAGTTCACTATAACAACAATGCAATGCTCTCAATTGGCCAGTCATGTGTGGGGGTCACGGGACGGTGGGAGTACAGTTTGAAGATACAGCAGGGGGAGTTCTGAGCATAAGACAATAGAAGAGGTGTGGCCCGTCTGAGTGGTTTGTTGGATACGCATTTGAGGAATCTACATTTCAGTTTACAATTAAACAACATGAAATATATCTCATTACACTTATAAGTCTATACAAGATTAAAAAAAAACAATGTTTCCTATTGCATTAATAAGCATTCCAACATTTGAGTCCAGAGATATCATATGCAATATCTGCCACCACAAGTCACATTTAGATTCAATAATAATAAAAATTATAAAAATGTGTCCCATCCAAAACACAGAACATCAAATCAGCGACACTAGGTACACTACAACTGTTAATTATTTTATATATTTAGGTCACTTGCAAATAGCAATTTTATTTGCCTATTTTAACGTAGGCTATGTATTGGCGATTGAAAAATCCCGAACAGACATCCGTTGTTATTTTAGAAAGGTAGCTTCCTGACCTCTTCTAATCTTTCTCTATCCAACTTTGAAGAGCCATCGTGAATGTTATAAATTAGACTGAAAGCTCATTGGCCAAGACGCTACCTTCTACATCCTCGTGTTTTCAGACGGAGCGGTCTGATTGGCACGCGCGCCTGAATACGTCGAACAGGGGAGGGTAATAGTCTGATGCACAGTTAGTACTACGCAGTCGGAAGAAGAGCAGGAGGAAGAACTAGACACTTTCATTCAAACCTCGTATTATAGTTCCATGCTTTGAACAGTCGCGAGACACACCGGGCTCATCATTTAACAGACATAGTTAATCTTGAAGTGGAAAAAAGGTGAGGTGGTTTTCTTATGGGGGCATTATTGTAGATAAACTATTTACAAGTGTAGGCTAGCTCAATCGGTGTGTACGTAATTATATCAGTGTGTGTGTATGTGTGTGTGATCAGTTTGGTAAATATGTAGACAAATCTGTTACTGCGTAGGCTACATATGTATGCGTACATAGCCTACGTATGTAATTGCGTACATAGATAACAATGGTTAGTTTTGGATACGTATACGCGAGTGCGCGGGTGTCCAAACTTTTTTCACTGAGGGCCACATACAGAAACATCTACGAAGGGCCGGGCCACAAAAATAACACATTTATCAGGACATGTAGCTGCTCTGATGTTTAGTTTCATAGTGTCTTAAATTGTAATCCTTCTTCACGGCAACACTTTACTTGCACATTAAACAGATACATCCCCCTCTTGTTAAATGCCATTGATACACCCAGTGGTTTCTGCTTTTGTCCAGCTGGGTGAAAATAGTAGCCAGCCGAGATCCCGCCCCTCCAAGGGGGCCGTAGTTTGGACACCCCTGCCATAGACGTATAGGATGTAACTTGCCTGTCCCCTTTCAACAAGGCATGCTGGGAGTTTGAGTCAGGGCCGGCGCTAGCCAGGGGCCAGGGTGGGCCGTGCCTCCCCAGATGTGGGCTGTGCCCACCCAATCATAAAAAAAAAAAAAAAATGTTTTTTTTTTTTTTTTTTTTTTTTTAGGTGGAAGTCCAGGCCCACTATCGGACGGACCTGTTCATTCGCTGTCCAAGAAAATGTCAAATAAAATTCAGACAATTAATTAATACTAAAGAATATACCATTGCCATGCATTGCTTCTAATTGTATTATTGGGTGGGCACTGGGCAGGTCAGCCTGCCTCCAAGTTACCCACCCGCTTATAGTGGTCACTGGTCAGCAGAGCCGGCCCGAGGCATAAGCGAATGAGCGGTTGCTTAGGGTCCCGACTGCCAGGGGGGCCCCCTCAATTTTTTTTTTAAGTTTGTGTGTTTGATATCAACATCATATTATGTAAATGTAAATTATCATACAATAAAAGTAATACAATGTTTTGGTAGATAGTTAATAGCTTAATAATTGAATCAGTTCATCTGGGAGGTAATCCGAGGTTAACTGATCACGTCACGTTCAAGTCCATGGCATGCACAGTGTGTATTGAGTTTATTTAAAAATATTTGAAAATGGGGCTGCCCTCAGTTGCCCATGCATTGTGTATACTATAGTCTATAGCCTATTTCAGCCTCGTCTGTGGAAAAAAAGATAACTGGACAACAGAGTTCTTCTGCTTCGTTCCTCTCACTGCATTTAAATTGATTCATTATATTACAGAAAAATATGTCCCGTAAAAGAAAAAGTGCACCAAGCCCATCCCAGAGGACCCTGCATAATATTTTATTTCAAATTTATATTTCTATGGAAAATCCATGTGTCTTTCTTCAATAGCTTCTAATTCATCCGACCCAGTGTCTCCAAATTATTTGTTCACACAAAATTCCTCAGATTTAGCCTCTTAATGTTCCTCTCAAAGTGCACCAGATTCATGCATTTCACTTTAAAAAGGCAAAAGAAAATCTCCCCGGGGGTCATACCCCCGGACCCCCCTAGCAGGGTCGTGACCTCGGCTGGCTACTATTTTCACCCAGCTGGACATCGGAGGCAATAGTGGAAAGACTATACATCTATATAGTGTGTATAGTATATAGCTCTGGACTACCACCATCCAGGTTGCCCAGTCCCAAAGCTTTCTCTTCAATCAGCTCAGGCTGCCTACAGCTAATACTGCGATTAAAAAAAAAAGATACATTATGTAGTATATAATGTATATTATATGTTATTCATAAACATTTTGGAAAAAAAAACATCCAAGAATCAAATCTCCCACACAGCAACACTCAAAGTTTATTTGCATATTGTGTTCTACACAATTCACAGTAAATGTGCCAAAAAGCAGACGCAGATATCTTACAAGGGCAAAAAATTCCGGCTCGCGCGCTCTGCGCGCGCTCGCATCTTCAGTCTCCCTGCCCAGTGTGCCCCCCCAAAATTTCTACAGGCCCACCCAAGTCTGACTTTCTAGAACCGGGCCTGGTTTGAGTTAGTTGTTTTTTTGTACATATGTAAATACAGTCTGTCGTTGTGACTTATGAAGGAAATTAAGCATTACCCATAGTGCAATTTTCTACATAACAATTTGGACTTTACATTTATTTGTCTACTTTATCTTTGCAGACTCTGCGGCCATGTCATCCTTCAACATTCATATCAACAGCCCTGATGTGAGGTACACAGATACACACATAGAGGCTCAGTACTCCTACCAGACCGCATCAGTGCACAGGGAGGGCCAAGCAGTCACGGTGAGGGCACCCTTTCCATGCAAATTTGCATGTGAGTGTGAGTCACCTGTACAGCCTCCATCTAAAGTCTGCCCCATTTTGTAAACAGGTGACCCCCCGCACCACCAAGATGACACTCCGCACTGAGAGGCGCGTGCCCAGGCTGGGTGTGATGCTGGTGGGCTGGGGAGGCAACAACGGGACCACGGTCACAGCAGCTGTAATGGCCAACAGGCTGGGTCTTACCTGGAGGACTAAGACAGGAGTGAAGGTGAGTGCACAATACAGACAACATGCTTTCAATTCAGTATAAAGGAGGGGAGAAAACAAGCGGCATAGAGTAGACATAGAGAGAGAGAAAAAATCCAGGGTTTATACACAGCCTAGGCTCTGTAAACTGGTATTTTGCTACTAGCCACGATGGGCCCCCATTTCTTACATACCAGTTTACAGAGCCTAGGATATGTATTTACACTAGTTTTATTTTCAACACACATACACAGTACAGACAAGTAGCGGATCAAGATATTCACTGTATTTTACATTCTCCAGAATTGCAGATTATTTAAATGTGGCTTCATTTGAGGTGATCAATTCACAACTCACTTTAACTTTGACTGGGTAACCTCATGAATATGAGGAAGAAAAGTCATCCCTTCTATAAAGCATATATTTGTGCTTTTTGTCCTAATTCTTTATAACCCCACTATAATAGGATGGGAAAAAGCGAGCAAGCAACCAGGGAGCTGACAAAGAACCTTTTTGTCCTATTTTATAAATATAACTTACTGTATGTCCAGTGTTAGAGACTCATATAAGCTGGTTATGTCGACATGTTCAGTAGAGTGTCAAGGGCTTAACCATAGACTGTATATAAAAGGGCTTAACTGAGTCTGGTTGTGAGGATTTTCCCTTATCTGGGCATACATTTTATACGTCCATGAGCTGGTTCTTTTGTTCTCTGGTTCTTAGGATTTAAAGTACAACACAAGTCCATTACAGGGACTGAAATCAGTGTTTTTTTCTCTTCTCTTTCTCCCTTCTCTTTCCTATAGAAAGCAAACTACTTCGGCTCCTTCCTGCAGGCGTCTACTGTTTGTCTGGGATCGGGGCTGGAGGGCGAGGTCAACGTACCCTTCCGTGACCTCCTACCCATGGTGCACCCTAATGATATCATCTTTGATGGTAAGGATAACTACAGGCTGTTCAAAGTCTGACCTCTGACACAGCAACTGAGAAGTGACTGTGTGTAATATGAGCAGGCCAGTGAGGTGAGGTAACGGCAGGGAGATCTGACCCCAGGGCAGCTTCGGAGGCCAGAGAGCCTCTCATAAAGATGAAGATGGTCAGAAGCATTACATTCACGTTTCACCTTCTTGTTGTTGGTTGGCGTATATACGCAGGAGCCTTGGGTTGCTTCAGATTGGTGAGCATGACTTGTACTTGAAGAGGATGGCATGAATTCGTAAAACCATTGACTAAAAAATTTAATAAATTAAAAGCAATGTCAAATTTGTATTGTTATCAACGCACCACGGATTTCATTACAACAACTGAGGATTCGAACTTCATGGCAGTAAATAAACTCAGACTACTGCAGCTGACCATGTGCATTTATTATTTTTTATTTATTTGAATTTGGTATGCCATGCCGATGTAACAGTTGTTTTCTAATACACCTTTGAGATTTGAGTTGTATTTGTTCAATTTCAGATACATTTTAAATATACATGATTGTATCTGTTAGTAATAACCATATCTTACCATCAAAGAAGTTTAAGTTTTTACATTTTCTCAAGAAATATTTTTTTTATTGGAGGTCCCGCGGACTCACTACATTGAAAACCTATCAACATCACTGTGAATGTGTTGACTTGCATAGGTCAGCCTCTGCCCTTTTTAGTTATTAAAATAGATGGAAATCTCTGTAGTCCAGCCTTTGTTTTAACTCTAGGGGCCGGTTTCACAGACATGGATTAAGCCTAGTCCTGGACTAAATGGAATTTTGAATGGAGATTGTCCATTGAAAGTACAATTTAGTCCAGAACTAGGCTTAATCCATGTCTGTGAAACCGGCCCTATGTGTTTGTGTTATTAGGCTGGGATATCTCCTCAATGGATCTCGGCAGCGCGATGGAGAGGGCTGAGGTGCTCGACTGGTCATTACAAGAGCAGCTGCGATCACAAATGAGCTGCATGAAACCCAGACCGTCGATCTATATCCCAGAGTTCATTGCTGCAAATCAAGAGAGTCGGGCGGACAACGTCCTCACTGGGACCATGGCAGAGCAGGTAATTCTGGTTCTACTGAACAGAAGATTTAAGCAGTGTGGAATTTCTTTTTTCATATTTTGTCATTTTCCTGTTTGACATAAGAAATAAATGGTCTTTCAGGTGGAGCAGATCAGAGCTGACATAAGGGACTTCCATCAGTCGAGTGGTGTGGACAAAGTCATCGTTCTGTGGACCGCCAACACTGAGCGCTTCTGCGAACTAATACCGGGGGTCAATGACAGTGCAAAGAACTTGCTAGCTGCAATCCAGGTGAGAGCAGGAGCCATTGGGAAAGTGTTGATCAAAAACTTCCTGATTCATTAGAAAAAAGGCTCTATAGTTCAAGATCTAACATTAAAATTGTGGTGGCCAGTAGCCATGTATCTCCCCCATCAACTTTAATTTCCTCCTAATGCTGAGAACCAAACAGTAATCCAGCATCAAATTTAGTGATTAATAAAGCTTAAAGGATAAAAAAAGATTAGCTCCCCTACCAGTTTACTATGGATTCGTAGATGAAATTTCATAATGAGTCTGAAAACAGTCTGCCCTTCCTTTTCATATCAGATCAGTGGAAGGAAATTGGGATGTGCCCCTCATGGGTGAGTTCTTATTTGATCTCCTGTCTGCAGCATGCTTGTACAGCTGTCAGCAGCAATAATAGCCTATTTCACAGATCTATGATCTTCAGCAAATAGCTCAATTTTAGATTTTAGACAATAGAGTTGTGCTACAGAAATGTGAAGAGAGTCTCGGGGGGAAGTGCAGCCTTGTGTGTCGAGCTTTCTTCCTCACTTTAATAGGATGACACACTCTGTAAGAGTCATTATCGCTCTTTTTTTCCGCCCCTTCATCCATTAGGCTGGAGCAGAGGTGTCTCCCTCCACTCTGTTTGCAGTGGCCAGCATACTGGAGGGCTGTGCCTTCATCAACGGCGCCCCACAGAACACTTTTATCCCAGGGGCTGTGGAGCTGGCTGTGCAGAAAGGAGTGTTCATTGGAGGGGATGACTTCAAATCTGGTCAGACGAAGATCAAGTCGGTGCTGGTGGACTTTCTGGTCAGCGCAGGTATCAAGGTGAGAAAGACGGACAATTAATTAAGTGGTTGTGATATATAAAAAAATCTATCGCCCCTAAATAGTATGGTAATTCATCTGAAGATCATTTGTTTTATCCAAGACCAGACTTAAATTGAGGGGAATACCATTAAACAACTTAAAGGTGATGTAACTTTGGGTCTGTCAGTGAAGAGAAAATGTTTTAAGGTATATTCTCATAATAGAATAAACAAAACCTTCCTCCCTTAAAAGTCACCGTTTTACTGTTGTTGTTGTTGACAGCAGCATCGCCCACACTTACGTTTGGTTCCAGGTGCCTCAAAATAATTTATGATTAATAGAAATATTCTATACTATACTAAGAAGTACATGTAGAGTAAATCTGTTTTGTAAAGTAACGGCAGGCTCTGCAAATGTAAACAAATCCCACTCCCTGAAAATGTGTAGTGCACCTTTTTAAGGCAAGTCAATCACTTTTATTCATATAGCCCTCAATCACGAATTTGCCTCTAAGGGGCTTTACAATCCGTACAGCATACAACATCCTCTATCCTTAGACACTTGGTCGTTTTTTAGGGAAAACTCAAGAAAAGCCACATTGTGATCGTCCTTGAAATGACAGCTAGCGACTTGCAGTACCATGTATATTTTGGAGAGATTTTGATAAGACCCTCTCCCCCGTTGACAGCCCACTGCCATTGTGAGCTACAATCACCTCGGCAACAACGATGGGAAGAACCTGTCGGCTCCGCAACAGTTCCGTTCCAAAGAGATCTCCAAGAGCAACGTGGTGGATGACATGGTCCAGTCAAACCACATACTGTACAAGCCGGGAGAGAAACCTGACCACTGTGTGAGTGACTTGGAAAGATAATGAGCACCATACAGATGTTTACAGGGAACAAGACTTTACTGACTGACCGTCTCTGTGTGCTATTTCAGGTGGTGATTAAATATGTCCCCCATGTGGGAGACAGCAAGCGTGCTATGGATGAATACACCTCCGAAATAATGATGGGTGGGACAAACACTATTGCGATGCACAACACCTGTGAGGTGAGTCTAAAGTGCTCAAATGTTCCGAGCTGTTCTTTATCTGACTGTGGTAATGAGGGAGGAGGCTTAGGAGATGCGAGAGCGTACTGTCAATCCATCTAAACAAGTCTCGGAGCAAATGTAAATAGACATCTTGGGTCATTGACATACTTATTTTATGTTTCGCACCGCATACAGTAGTTTCTTTAGACCCACCACCATTCCCACACACAAAATAACACCTGTTCGGTTCCATGTTCACACACTTAATCTGTATGTCGGGTTACGTTAGGCAGGCAGCCGTGCACTGACTGCATGAATGGGTTGAAACCAACCGAATTACACTGCACCAATGTATTTCAGTTGTATTAAGCACAAACACTTGAAATAAATGTTGTATCATTTAAACTACATCATTGTAGTCGGCATCAAAGCACTTTTCTACAAAATTAGAAAAATTAAGACATGGTTATAGGCTAGGTAAACGTCCTTAATGTACAAGGAACTACAGTGTGCTGTGCCAAACATGGCTCAAGCTTTCGGTGTATTGTTTAATGTCCATTAATAACCATTCCCCTCTCCCTCTATTGCCCCCTTATTCTCACCTCTTCTTTCTTCCTCTGCAACAGGACTCTCTGCTGGCCACCCCTATTATCCTGGACCTGGTCATGCTGACTGAGCTTTGCCAGCGCATTACCATCCGGCCCCAGGGGGAGGAGGACTTCCAGTCCTTCCACAGTGTCTTAGCTCTGCTCTCCTTCCTCTGCAAGGCCCCCCTGGTCCCCTCAGGGACCCCCGTCATCAACGCCTTCTTCCGCCAGAGGGCCTGCATAGAAAACATCATGAGGTATCAATCAATCAATCTTTATTTAAAGTACAGAATCACGGTCCCAATACACTTTACAAATAAAATACGTTAAAAAAAACAGCAACACTTTACAATAGGGTACATTAACTAACTGTTACTTAATGCTGAGTTAATGCTTAACAAGCATTAAGTAAGCATTAACTATCCTTTTACAACATTTACTCATTGTTGTGCTCAGTCAATGATTAACTAAGCATTAGTGAACTAAGCATAGTAAATGCTGAACCAAGCATTAACTTACCATTAATAACTTAGCATTAACAGTTAGTTGATGCCTAATAAGCATGAACTACACATTAACTACCATCAATAGCATTAACCCTTAACTTTGCCTTAACAGTTAATTAATGTACCCTTATTGTAAAGTGTTACCAAAACACCTATATTAAAAACATCACAACACAACATTAAGGAGTTATGTTTAAAGCGTAAACAACGTAAGCAAGCAAATAGCATAACATCTTAACATCAATGTTAAAAGGATAAAAAAGGCCAAAGTCTTTAGTTAGCTATAATGAATTGAGTGGAGGTGGTGTTTTACTCTTGGCATAAAGATTGATACAGTACTGGCTTCTTTAATGTGCAATAGGAGGTAATCCCATAAAGAAGGGACACAGTAAAAAAATACTCTTAAGCCTACTGAGCACAAGGCGGTGTATACAGGGCAATCAGCTCAGTCGGGTAGGGTGGTGCAAGACCATGCAAGGCCTTATAAGTTCAAAGAAGAACCCTTAAAATCAGCTTGAGCTTGTACCGGTAACCAGTCAATAAAGACCAGCATGTTATGTGATTGATTGAATTTTGAAGCTGTTTCATTCATTTCTTGTCTTTTTCAGAGCGTGCCTCGGCCTTCCTCCTCAGAACAACATGCTGCTGGAGCACAAGCTGCAGAGGGACTTCCTTCCTCCACACATCACCTACGTCAATGGTAAAATGGCTCCTCTGAACGAAGTCGCCCTCACCAACGGGAATCAAGGTCCTCTAACGAATGGCAACTGTGCACACGTTGATGACGCGGGGTGTGCGATATGACAGCAAATACAACACTACAGCTAACCCACCAACACTGGTTTGACAACTTTGCTGAGTAAACTTGATAGTAAAATGCATTTAAGATAACAAGTACTGTATTAACAAGTCCTGATTAGATTCTATAAGAGAATGGCTTGGAATTGCAACATTTAGTTACTGAGCGTCAAAAGGGGCCTTTGTAAAGCCCCTACACTCCACATAACATGACACTTTAAAAGCGAGCAATTTTATTAAAGTATATTTCACATTTTTCCAATGTAGAATAATTGCACATTTGAAGGTAAAGTAAGCCTACGGCTTTTTATTTTTCTAATTGTGCTCATATCTTTTTAGAATACTTATCCATGTGTCATGTAAATGTGAAATTAAGTTGTACTGTAGGCCTAAACCTCTTAGAAATATGTCAATATAAATAACAAGCAAATGTGATATTGATCGTGCAGCTGTACAAAATACAATTGATAAAGACTGAATGCTTGTTGTTGCATCTTGTCAACACAATGTATTTTGTGTTATTGTCTTATCACTGCCTTTTGTAGCCATCCATACTTGTGATATAACTAGTTATCAAATTAGTCATCATAGAACAAATTCAAAATTAGTTGCAGACAGTTTTAATAGTGGATTATTAGTCGGTTATGTCATCGCGACTGTTTTAGATGTGGTTCCAAAAAGTGATTTCAGTCCAGTTATATGTGTGCAGCTGCTTTTACCATGACCAAATAGTCATAATATGCACATACATAACAATACTGTATGTATTTTTCATAGCAAAGGGTGTCTTTTTTAAAGCATAAATGTTTCTTTTACGTGAAATGTATGTTGTGAGTTCACTAAATCAATAAAGACAAAAGGATCTAACAGCAAACACTCGAAACAATGTGGTATCATTTAGCTAAACCAGTGTACTTCTTTGCATTTTTGGGAACTGCTGATTTATGATATAAAAATGAATGTATGAAATAAAGAAATTATCTCCTTTGCAGTTATGACTATGACTTTTTTTCATCCCAGTACAATTCCTATTCCTACTGAAAGGTTATTTCTGCCTCAGATTATAGCCCACATAATCCATATGTTTTTGTGTAAAGCTTGAATAACATAAAGATGGGTGTAAGTTTAAGTATTTAGTGTAACATGGGCTATTTATATACAATAAACATTTAAATACTCTTGTTTGATCTTCACTTATCTGAGGCATTTATCTTTATCTTTAAAAATTGCAATATCAAGTATCTCTCCTTTGGCAACACATACGTCTGGACACTTTGGCTGGAAGGTTAGGTGTTAAACCTAGGCTACTTAATTGGTTTTCACAGTATTTTAACCCATTCTTGCACTCAATGTCTAGTGAGATTCATAACCTTTTTACATATATCATTGTTTTCATTAAACAGTTCCTAATTTAAATGAAGAAAAATGACCAAATGTTCATGTTATACAGTGTCATAAAAGTCTAGAGAGGGTCTATATCCATTTGTGTTACTTAATCCTGTGAGTGGGATAAGTGTGTTGTTAGAAGGCTAAATTAGTGTGTTGTTCAAGTAGGATAAAACACATGCAACCTTTAGCCTAAATACTTTGTTCATGCTTAGGCCTACTCCAAATTCCTACTTTTTTTTTTTTTAACCACAGAATGAGAAACTGTGGAAAAGACTGGATTGGGAACCATGGGGGCCCAGCCTCATTGTTTTCGGACAGGGATCAAAGTCCCTGCGCGCACCATCACAGACACGCCCACGAGACTGCGTCCCTATAGCAACCAGACCGACAGAGGGCGGTGGTGTTCATGAGTGGGATTTGTGTAGGTGGGGCAGACTATTGTTTTGGGGCTTTCATGCGGAGGAGGTTTACAACCTTTTCCTTTCTACATATACGTCAATGCTTTTCTGTCTACCGGCAGGTCTTAATCACTTCCGCTGCCGTAGCGGCGACACCGTAGCCTACGTCAACAGCAATGGCGGACAAGGAGAAACGCCGGTCCGGGTCTACTCCTCCAACTGGGATGCCCGAGCCCGAGGGCAAAGCTTCCAAATCGGACAGTGACCGGGAGTTTCTGTCGCAGGCCGGGGTGGATGAGCTGCTCCGCGGGGCCATCCTGAAGATGGTGGAGGCCAGATCGGACGACCCCATCGGTTTCCTGGCAGACCACTTCTGCCATCTCGCCTCCGTGACTGAGTCCGGCACAGCTGGATGCGGGGACGGGGATCAGCTGAGCACCGGCCCACTGCAGGGCGCAGGCGCACTGGAGCAGCAGCATCTCAACCGGGCGCTGTGGCACCTGCGGCTGGCGCATCACTCCCAGAGGTCTGAGCACATTTCTCACCTTTTCCTAATGAAGCCCATATTGTTCCTGTGTAAGATATTATCAAACTTTCATATTCTCTAATTGTGCCAACCTAGACATTTAAACAATTCAGCTAAACCAGTTCTGATTTTGTCTGAAACCCCTGGATGTCTGTAGTCTGTTTTAACCTCATTTTCTGTTATACCTTATTGCCACTGAGAAACTACAGGTGTGATCACTAGCCTATGTAATTATGAATGGGCATGTTATTTTCTCGTTGACTAATTCACAATACCATAGTAGCCTACAGGCCTGTGTTGACCAATGTTGTCTCAAAAGCTATGCTCAAAAGGCCTACACGTTATTATTTGATGCACACTATATTATATAGACTATTCTTTATAGACAAGGGCATGGATTAAAAAAAAGCTTTTCCTACTAACTTCTAGGCCTATAAGACAAAACAACAATTTGCTTTTATCCCATTGAAAACAGATCCGCCTTCAGCAACAACGTCCGTGTGGCCTACGACCTTCTGAACCACACCGGTCGCCGTACTACATCATGTCCAGCTGAGGCTCCTGAAGGCCCTGAAGGCTCCTGTACTGAGAGCCCGTCTGGAGGAGGAGGAGGTGGTGGTGGTGGAGTGAGGGGGGGTCTGTACACTCAGACTCTGCAGTGCCTGTGCAGTGAGGGCGGGGTCCCTGCCTCCACCTCGGCCCCTCTCCTCCGACGCCTCCACTGCCAAGACCACGAGGCCGTCCCTTACGACGTCTTCCGTCACGGCGTGCTCACGTGTGCCGTCTTCTCGGACTACATCAGGCAGGCCCAGAGGCTCTACGCCGAGGTGTGCTGCCCTGACGAAGGGCCTGCCACGCGGGCACTGTGCCAGGCCGTGCTGGGGACCCTAAAGGAGGCCCTGGAGACGTCCCAGGGCTGCGACGCAAACTGCTGTGCCAATGCCAATGCAACCAAAGCTAAAGCCAATTCCTGTCTGGAGGCTAACACCACCAAGGCTATACGCTACCTGGAGGCCAGTGCCAAGATTTCGCCATACAAGCTGGGTCAGGCCATCGCCGGAGCAAAGACGCAGGGCCCGGGCGGAGACATGGACGCAAAGGAGTTTGAGAATGCAGCGGCAGAGCTCTTTATCACTCGAGTGAAAGTTGTGTCATAGTTGATTTTCTTGTCTGTTCTCTCATGAATTATCAATTTACACTTTATCCTAAAATAAATAACAACATTCTTGGTACCTTATCTAACGTCTAATCTTCTGTTGCCAAGATTGCAATGCAAATATCAACTTAACACCTAAATAACAAGAAACCCTCACAGATATTACCTCTTCTCAACACTGCTGGCACTAACAATAACCCAATGGGTCCATTGTTTGTACTGCTTGTAAAACATAGTTTGATGTCTGTTATTGAACTTTTCAATAACAGACATCAAGTGTAAGATATGATCAATACTAGCCAGCAGCTCCTATGCTGTGTGAAGTACTAAGTGTATTCCTTTAAACATCTGTATTTATCCTGACAGTTTCCATAATTGTTTTAGCAGTTGCCATGAAATGGATTTATAGGAGAGCACCCCTCTGTATTGAACCCTGTATTAAATCCTCCTTTTTAATTTACCCTGTTCATGTTTTGTTGAGATGGCTGTGGATTAAATTTTGTGTTATTTTTGAGGCTGTTGTTCTGTGAAGGTGTATAATTTGTGTTGCGGTTATATAAAAGTGTTCCTAATGTCTTGTTTAAGACCTTTGTATAATAATCTGTTAATCCAGTTCTGTCAATATGGTGCTCTCCTGATGAAGGCATTGTAGTGGAACACATTTATTGGAAATAAACAAGAAACACAGGAGGAACAGAGTTGTGCACATTATTTTAAACGTTGTATTATTATCTCCTGACTGCCATTGATAGAGGTGCAAAGAAAATGGCCACATCACACATTTAAAAACACAGTCAAATGGAAATGTCTCTCATTTGATGTCCTTATAGGTTACTACTGTATACCTTTTTTCAGCCACAAGATGGCAGCACCGCTCAGTTGGTCAGACAGTCTGACACAGACAGGAAGAAATGCGGAAGCTGAGGTCGAAAGTAACAGAAGCTGCAGCAGTAAGCAACGCCTGCTTTGTTTACTTTTTGTCCCATGACTTGACATCTGGCGCGGGCTGTCTCCCGGCTCAACTTACCTAAAATGGAGGAAGATGAGCAGCTGCGGCCCTTGATGTTTCTCATGACTTACATGCTGCTGAAGCGCAGGAGAGACTTGAACAACGCAAACATCCAGAGGCGCAGTGAGATCCAGAGACGCATCAGACATCGGCAGTATTTCTTCCAGAGACAGAGGAGGATGCTCATGGTCTGTCCCCCCTCCCTGTCTCTTTTTATAGCCAATAACAATACTACTAAACGACCTAATTAAAAAAGCTATGATCAAATACACATGGACAAATATACGATATAAAAGTAGAAACTAAATGTTACAAGAGACCTTAAGCCATATTTTGAACACAGACTTCAGAAGTCACTAGTCAGAGTTTTGTCTAAATTTAAATCTTTCAATCAAACTTAATTTATTAACCCTTAAGCGTGCAATAACTAAATATAACTGCATCTAACAAGTGTTTTCATCATAGATTATTCTGCTGATTGATTCATCAATCAATTGTATTGCATACATTTCCTCTCACAATTTCCCAAAGACCAATGCAATACCTGCGAATGTCTTGTCTTGCCAAAATACTAAATTAATTTACACTCACATAAAACATAGAAAAGTACTTCAATTCAAAGATTATTTATCTTATATTCTTTTGGACCAGAATGTTGCAGTAATTGACACATTTTTGCTGTCTACCAACTAATCGATTAAATTCTAGAAAATGTAGAATTATAATGAAGATACAGTAAAGCTGGAAATAAGCTACTGTGCATAGATCTCGCCAAAAAGACATAGAAAAAGTGTATGTTTTGACGTATTTTCTATCTGCACTGTGTGAAGAGAAGAGAAAAAAAGATTGTTAGTGTACTTCAAATTACAGATATAACATTTGGTAGAATTTGTCCTAGTCAAAGCAACCAAACTGTTTCACATTGAGGAAAAAAGCATGGAAAATTCTAGAAATGACAAACGCAGATAGCTTTTTCTTCAAACTTTAAAATAAACAAGGGATATTATTATTGATGAAATGAATTCAAAGGAAATCTTTATTCTAACTCTAATCTTCTCCTCCCCAGATGATGATAGCAGGAGGTATGCGCTCCAACGGCCGCATCCGCACGCGCCCCTGGAGCACCACTCCGACCTCTGACTGGTGGGAGCGGGTGGTGATGACCGAATTCCGTCCGTCCGATTGGCTGGATAAGTTTCGCATGAGCCGGGATACATTCTTCTACCTCTGCGACATGCTGAGGCCCCGTCTGGCTCGCCAAGACACCAGCTTCCGCCTGGCGCTGCCCGTGGAGAAGCGCGTGGCTGTGGCCCTGTGGCGGCTGGCCTCCAACGTGGAGTACCGCACCATCAGCGGACTGTTTGGCGTGGGCAAGTCCACCGTGTGCAGGTGTGTTAGAGACATGTGTCACGCCATAGTGGCTCTCCTCAGCTCCACCTACCTGCGGCCTCCCACTGAGCAGGAGCTGGAGGATTCGGCCCAGCTCTTCCTCTCCCATTGGGGCTTCCCTCACTGCGTCGCTGTGGTAACAACGCTCCACACCGCAATCATCACCCCGTCAAACAACGCGTCCGACTACGCCAACCCGGCCGGCTGGCTCTCTGTGATGTCTCAGGTAGCGAAAGGCATCCATGTGTTCTAGGGCTGCACAATATTTAAAAAAAAGGTATCGTTATCGCGTACGTGGATATCGCGGTATACTCTACGTATCGCAGAGACACTTTGAACTGCAATTAATGATAGCCTTTTCTATGTGCCATGCATTCATGCTCTGCAGTCTGCAGGTATATTTTTTTGGCCAAACAGATGAGGCTCTACTGCTCTAGATGCCCGCCCCCCCATGGAGCGACCGTGGCTGAGGTGGTAAAGTGCATCGACGTGAAAATATAGCTCTTGGATTACGTGTTTACCCAGCTTGGATTTACATGACCAGCAAGTGTAGCGTATCGCCACAGGCAATGATGTGAACGCCGTGAAAGCCACCGCACTCATAATAAGCATAGGCTACTTACTGTCTGGGCCCTGTGTTGGGTTGCCTGTGAACTCAAAGCAAAAATGCATTAACACTGTATATTTAAGTATTTGTTCAATTAGCGCAAGTGATATTGTCATCGCATTATTCAACAATGTTATCGCATATCCCATGTTTTCCTGATATCGTGCAGCCCTAGTACAGTAGGCCTACTCTACTGCAAATGCATGCCCACTAGTGGTCCTGAGTTAGATCTGGACTTATTGCCTTCTTCATTCTGTGTCTTTGGCATTTCAGGTGGCTGTTAATGCCCGGGGGCAATTCTGGGATGTGTGTGCCAGTTTCCCAGGTGGGACGGACCCAGCTGACATCTTCCAGAACTCTTCGCTGTGGGCCACCGCTGCAGAGGGTGGACTGTCACCTGCACCACCACCTATCTTCATGGGAAAACCCCTCAGGTAAAGTCACATGAAGCTGAGATTTTTTCTCAGGCCTAAGGACATCCTTATGAACATATCCACCTCAAGTTAAGAAGTAAATTATTAGTTTTTACCCTTCATTGCCTTTATGTCAATAAAGTTTTCATCCAGCCTTTGCCACCTTGAAACAGCACCTAATCGTAGGCTTAGATAGACTCAGTCTGTGAAATATTTAACAGTTTGTTGATGTTTTGTCCATTTCCATCTTATTTTGTTTAAATGTTAAAAAGTTGCATGTTGTATCTTTAGTATAGCTACACCCTTTTTTCTAAATTTCCAAATGATCTTGGAAATGGTTTGAGAAAGTCTTTGTAAAATCAAAGACAAGGTTTAAAGAATGTACAGATTAATAACATGCATTTATCTGTTGCATAGTCTCAACAAAAACTGTTGTACTCCACATGCTAATTAACTCCAACTGAGATCCATTGGCAAAGATGCATCCCAAAAAGGCTTATACATTTTCAAGTACCCTCACATTAGCAACAACAATGACTGAATAATACTGAATTTTCCAGAAAAATATTATCCTCTCTAAATAATTCCAAAAAAGTATTTATTATTGTATTATACTAGATGAAAAGATTTTTTTGATTTTCCACATGACTTGGTATATAGTGTTTTTTCAAAATAAAAATAATAACATATTGAAAAAAAAGCTTTAGAGACCTCACTGTGCTTTCTAATAAAGAAGCAAACACATCATTTGGTTTTCATCCTGATACTGTACATTCCTATATGTACAAAATGTTTTTGTATTACACCATACGTCTCATACACAACTAATGACCATGAGTTGTGTTTAGGTATGTTCTGCTGGGGGAGGCCTGCTACCCTCTCCAGAGCTGGCTGATGAAAGCCTATCCAGAGGCTGAGGGCAGGAGGGTGAGCCACACGGTGCCGACAGAGTCTCAGCAGCTCTTTAACCGGGGGCTCACTGGAGCGCAGCGTGCGTCTGAAGAGGCGCTGCTGAGGCTGAGGGCCCGCTGGCAGTGTCTGAGCAAGAGGAACGACTGCGGCCTGGATGTGGTGCCTACCATGATCCTGGCCTGCTGCATTCTGCACAACGTGTGTGAGGCCCACGGGGACGCCTTGAAGGCAGAGTGGCCGGCGGAGGTGGCCGAGGCAGAGAGCCCTCAGCCCAGCCACAGGCAGCTGCTCTCCACCAGTATGGACCAATGTCATGCAGAGGGGGTCCGAAACCTCTTCTGTGATTATTTTGAACAGCAGAATCGTTGAAAAAACTTGTTACGTGTTGGCAAACCAAGTCTGAAATGTCCTTGAATTGTAAAACATCCATGGAGAAAAGCACTTTTGAGAGGAACAGGTCTTTCTTTACTTTGGTGCCATCATTATATTTTGCCCCATAGTGTGTGTGTGTGTGTGTGTGTGTGTGTGTGTGTGTATATATATATATATATATATATATATATATATATATATATATATATACTGATATACTGTAGATGTATTGTATAATAGACCTTTTTTATACATCATAAAACTGCTCCTTTAATTTAAAATGTTTATGTGGGGCATCATTGCATAAAGATTTGGTTGTTTGTAAAGGGTTTCATCTTGAGTGCTGCCTTATTTCATATGCTTATAACCAATGTAGATGTGAACATTTAAAACACAGTTGTGGAAAATGCACAGTACACAATTATGTTGTGACCTTCCTAGAAACCAATATTGCACAGTAGCCTACTACTTTGCACTAGCAGGTACTTTCTAAAGGGGACTAAAAATAAACCAGATAGATGGATATACATAAATAAATAAGGAAACTGGGATGAGACGGCTCAGTGTTTATGTGGAATGCAGATTAAGATACAACATATTTCTTCCTTTGTTTCCTGGATGTATTGACTGAGTGAGCACTGAGCCGATGTTACATGCAACTGTACGCCAGCAGATGTCGCTGCTATCAATCACTACCACCATAGACTCGTCATTAATAATTTGTCTTGTCCCTGATGCTGCTTGCATTATACTGCAGGTTATTAAGTGATTGGGGATTGTCTACCAATTGAAATGCCTTGAAATGTGTGTTGCACCACACTTTGATAGATTTTTCTTTAAACAGCAGTGAAGAATATTGTGCGGCATATAGGCAGCAAGTGGTTGAATTAATGGATAGATAGAAATATATCAGCTCTTCCTGTTTCACATATTGCATATTGGCTTTTGCATCTTCTCATCGACCTAACTATGTCCTGCGCCCACCCCGAGGACCCGCCTCGTTCACTCAATTGGTCTGTCACAAACCCTTTTCAAGCAATTCCCCGTCTGTCACTCAACACCACGGTATCTCCTCCTCTTTGCTTGGCATCAGACTGGTGGTGTGTGTGCCGACCTTGTTCACAGCGACGAGCTACCCAGAAAAAAAGCCAGCTTGTTTGCAGCGAAAACGTCTCTGGCTAGAGCCGCCGGTGTGGCATTCATTTTACCTAGCCCCTTACTTTCAGGGCTGTGGTAGCAGAAGCCTTATATTTTACCGTCAACACCAAAATGTGTCAGGATGTGATGGGGGTGCTGCCCTGCTATCGCTAGCTAGGCGGACAAATTCCTTCAACCATCTCGCTGTTTTTCAATCACTGCGGGGTTGGCAACGTTAGCAGAGGCGTCGTCCAGTGAGCTAGCTAGCGGGCTAGCGAAGGCAGTCCTCGGAGCCGTTACGTATAATTTAGTCAACGTTAGCTAATGTCGTTACTTAGCAAACGGACGCATCGCTGCGGCGCGGATAGTGCAATTACGGTAACCACGCTAATGTTAGCTTACTAGGAACGACGACTACTACTTTTTTTTTTAAATCTAGCGTGAACTAGCTAGCTAACGTCGGAGGGACTGCTACGGGTTTTTCGATGTCGCGACACTGCAGTTTTGTGAAGACAGTTTTTGTACGACAGTGACAGACGAAAAGAAAAATATATATTTATATATATAGTCGGAACACCAAGTGACAGGGGGTTGGTGGTATAAACCAGGTGTTAAGTGGCTAATCTTTGGCAGTAATTTTCCTCCACATTAGCCGTATTAAGGCAGAGCATCTCGGTGAGGCCCCGCCGTCTTCCGACTCCCTCCCTCGGCTCGTCCGGATATCTTCTCCGTGATTTGTGCTGTGAAGTCGCAGTTGTTCTCGGCTGGGGGGACAACTTGACAGCGAGGCCCCTAGCTAGTTTCCCCTCCACACACCCGCCCTCCTCCCTCACGGTGTCCGTCCATCCATACATCAAGCTATCCGTCAAGACAGACTACCACTACCTCCTCGCCCGACTCAGAAGCGAGGACTTGGGGATTCGGGATACGCTGAAAAACCGTGGGCGAGTGCTAGCGGGTCCCGTCCAAACCGGGGCTGCCAAAAACCAGAAGGGATGACTCTGGAGTCCATGATGGCTTGTTGCCTGAGCGAAGAGGCGAAGGAGTCGAAACGAATCAATGCAGAAATTGACAAACAACTCCGCCGAGACAAGCGAGACTCCAGGAGAGAGCTGAAATTACTTCTTCTCGGTATGTTGGCATGCGAAATTCTCCCAATACATTTGTGTTTTTTGTTATTGTCACGTCTTGTGTCTTTTTAATAGGGGGAAACTAACCCATCTTGGGCCTTCTTGGCAATGCTAGCAAATATGCTACTACTAGTTAAGGCTGCTAGCTAGACGTTATGGCATGATATCTTGAAATGCGTGGCTCGTCTTGGCAGCTTGTTGAGTTCAAACGTGTTAGCAGCAGGCCTGTCCAGGTGCACGTCTGCAAGAAGTGGTCAGCCACAGATACTGTTGTCTTTTTATTCGACTGTACGTGTTTGCATTGGTGGTGGTGCCGAGTCGACTACAGCTCATTTGGCATCGAAGTTAACTAAAATGTCACCATTTGCAGGCTACCACATGCTTGACAGTGGCCCAGTTTGACATTTTTGACCCAAGCCAAACTGTAAGTCCGCTTCAAAAGTACCAGGGTGGTTAAAACAGTGAAGGTGGTCACTTGATCGTAGAAGCAGCAGTGTTTGGTTGCATAACATTTGTACAACTGGACTATGCTTCAGGTGCCTCAGCTAGACATTGCCCTTTCATTTCACTTTATAATGTTCTCTTATTTATTAGTGTGCACGCAATCTACCCCTTCCAGAGGACGAGGATACTGAGGGATTTGCCCCCTCATCCTGTAGTCTAGCTGAGTAGGTTAGCTATTTTTATAGCTGGTGTGTGGGCAGGTGGGAGCTGCTGTTGAATAAGTTGCTCTGTGCTGCATTGATTCATAGTTCTGTGGATGCACAAAGGAACAATAGGCTAAGCTTTTATCATAAATTCACTTAATTTCATCGCTCTCAGGAAAATGCATTTTGTGTGTGCATACATCTTGTAATAGATAAACATTCAACATGTTCAGGATGTTACCTACCAGCAGATAAGTGTAAAAGCTCCTGTGGGGGAAGGAAACAAAAACATAGAAATGCATGTGTCCATTTTTAGGACAATTAGAATTATCTAGGTTGCTTCCTTGGTTTCAAAACGTTTGCTCCCATTTCTTGCCCACCTAAAGCAGCCCTGGTTATTTGACATGTGTGTCTACTTTTCATTTCCCCGCTGAATACCTCAGCTTGGAGAAGTAGGCCACACCAGAGCCGTACCGGGCGTTGATGGGACGTATTCTATTCTGTCTGATACATTTTAGTCTTTGCTGTTGCACTCCTTTTTACCTGGCGTCCAAGGTGAGCAAGTTAAAAGGGGGTGTTTGTTTTTGTGTCGCAGTTTTGAAATCGTTTGCCTGTGTGCTGCAATCATATTTCTTTTGCCAGGTGATCAATAAAGGGTTAGGTTGACTGAGTGGTTGCATGATATTTAGAGTCCATAACACTCCGCATCAATTCAAGTGTAGCTTTTGCATCCAGTGTTTTAGTATTTCCAGTCTATCCCTGATTGTGGCAGCAGATGTATGTAGCTGCCAATCTGTTAAAAAAGGCAGATAATGTAGTAACTTGCCAATAACTTTTGCACATGATGTTATAAGTTAATAAACATGCACAAATTATTACGTCATTAGACGTTAGTACGCTATCAGCCATAATAACATTATTGGCTGCTACAAATGCATAAAAAAAACCACTTGTCAGTGTGTGAAAGGTAGAAAGCAGGGAAGAACTGCAATCATTCACGGTGTAAGTGGCCCTTCCTGTGTGAGTTAAGGCTGTCAGTGGACGCCAGGATAAGGACGTGTAAGGCAGGATTAGAGCAGGTCGTAATAGGCTTGGTTAAACACATCCGCTGCACAGACTTTGAGATGTCACTGACTCCTATTATCCCCCCAGCATTATTCTCAGGCCCACGGCCCTCGGTGAGCCCCCTGCCTCACCACACCTCACTTGCGGAAGAAGACAACTGCTGTTTCTAAACGTATACCATCCCTGTCCGAGGCTGTCCCATCAAGAGCATCGTAAAGAGGAGGGATGAATCACTGGACGTTTATCCATCTCAGTAGTTGGAGTTCTTTAGTACGTTGCTACGCTGCAGGTCAATGCATGTACAGGAGATGGGTTTTACATTTCAGTAAGGCTCGACGCAATATACCCACCAGTTTTAGTTAGTAAAACCGTGGACTGCTTTAGCTTTAGGACTGAAATACTTTAGTGTAGAGGCATGCGGTGCTGATTACTTTTTAAGGTATCATAAATCAAATCGCATCAGATTTTGTGTGACTGAATTTATAACAGAATGACTAATGAAGTTATTGATTATTGGTTCATGATTTCGCAACAACTCTGATAATCTGTAATTTATAAAGCCAAAACGCCATTAGCTTTCAAGTCCCAGGTTCTCCAGTGAGACGAGTTGAAGGTATTCTGTTTTAATTTTAAAATTAATTTGTGATGGGTTGATCGATAAATCACAAAAAAAAATTAATCTTGGTTAATTAGAATGTAATCACAAAATAATTGAATGACAATTTTCTTTACCCCAATTTGAAGTAAAAAGTCCAAAATGCAAAGCTTATAGTGTTTACAGTAATATTAAACAATTAGCTGCTAATAGTCAATATGAGAAGCTGGAAAAGGTGTTTTAACATTTTTGCCTGCAAAATTACCAATGATAATTGATCATCGAAATAGTAGTTAAATGCTTCATCTGTTAATTGTTTCAGCTCTAGATTGAAAGAGGAGCTAATGCCATTGCTGCTTGTAGCATTTCCCCCAACAAAGTGTTTTTCTCACACTAATTCCCCCCTCCCTCTCTGTCCTGGCAAGGTTGACTATATGGCAAAGTAGCATTGCCAAAATAGCTTTGTCTGAACATGGCAGTTTTGGTTTCATTTTATGCCAATCGCAGACGGGAAGTTTCCAGACTAAGAATACGGTGAGGGTGAATGTGAGGCTTAGTTTTGTGGCTAAAAGCTACAAAAGCACAGCCACTTGGTCAGAACATCTCAACTGTGCCAGTGCTCCTGCAGTGCCCACAGTCTGGATGCCTGTCATTGAGGGCCATATCAGGCCATACTGCCAGCTTCCTGCTCCACACGCCAGTGGTTTGCCTCTACTTGGTCAAAACACAGCGGGCCAGGAGCTGTGGCCTTTGCTGCATCGGGTAAATGAACTGCTGGAGCGAGCGAACGGTCAGTAAATTGAGATGGAAGGGCAAAACGCTTTAGGGTTTCCCCAAAGTGCTGACCGAGGTAAACCTTAAAGTTCCCAGTCAAGCTGTCAGTGGTGCACCAGTTGGCATTGGCCAACTCATGAAAAAGTGTGTTTCATATGAAATGTGAGGAACAGAATGTCTGGCAATTCAGTTAAAAAAAAAAAAAAAAGGATCTCTAGAATGACGTTAGAAAGACATTTTTGGTCATCGGAGAATTCATCAAGCAAAGCATTTAACATGGGGGTCTAACTGGGGCAAAAGTTGTCTCAACAGCCAAGATGCATCCCAGGCTGAGGTTTAATATACAGTCCTTTGCCAAGTCCTCATTGATTGAATTGGTTCTCGTTGACCCTCTTGTCTAAGCTGTACGTTTTGATACCAGGTTAAGACATCCTTCAGAGGAACAGTCTGATTGAACCAGGAGGAGGATCGGGGCTTAGGCTCAGATGTTTATTGCTGACCTTCCTTCTCTTGCCAAGCCGTCTTTATTTTGATCATATATGGCAATAGGGATCTTCTAGCTCTACTCCTCGTGTGTGTGTGTCAGAGCAAAGTACTTTTAATGCCGTTGAATGTGTGTAGCTATGAGGATTGTGGATGGTCAGTTATTACTGAAATCCCCTTTATCATGGTCGGATCTAGCAGTTTTTAATATGGAAATCAGTATGAGACAGCCTTTTGCTTTTCTTTGAGAGTTCAGGGAATCTGATAACAAAATATTTTCTTGTACAATATGAAATATGACATTTTGATAAAGATTTCTTCAATAAAGAATTGTGACAAAAATAATGTAAGGGGTGGGATAGTTTACAGTTGAAAAATAAACTTCTCCTTGGTTGACTTATTTTTGGCGTTTCTGTACAGATATGTCTTGTCACTTATTGGCAGACATGCAGCAATACTGACATATCAAGCTAATGTACAGTCAGCTGTCACTGATTCTCAATGTAGTTTTAGTAGATGAGAATCTGATAATTGTAAATGCTTCTTTATTGATACCACTTGAACAACCATACCTGATTTTCTGAGCACATCCGCTTGGGGATTTGTAGCTGTGCTGTGGATGGAAATGTTTTGCTAACGATTGTCATTCAGTAAGCTGCTTCTGTGACCTGAGAGTTTATATTAAAAGTAATGTGAGGAAAGTCTGTTCTCTCTGGTAAGAGGAGCTTAATTTGATGGAGGTGCAGACACAGTGATACCTTTTTTAACACTACTAAAAAAAATATTAATTTACTATAAACCAGTTTTACCCAAATCTTGTCCAGTTGTATTATATTGGTAGAGGCCAATTTTTCATATTTTTTAATTTAAATTAATTGTTTTTATTTGTATATTTTTCAGGGTTTATTTAAATGCTTTTTAAGTCAAAAAGAGGGAGACAAAAATATAACGACAGCCTGTGTGTCATGCATTATGTGTGAGGCCTTGGAAACATTTCAACTACTCTGTGTGATACTTGTGTTTCTTTAGAAATGTTGTAATGCATACCATACTGAGTGTGACGGATGATGCATTGCATGTAGGGCCACATATTTGATCATCGCATTAAGCCTGATTGCAGTGGGTTTTGTGGGTGGTGTTTAAATGCACAATTTGTAATATTCCGCCGCTACGTCATCATGGGTCATAGGAACGGCTATGGCAAGAGAATACGCAGCAGAGGGGAGAAGGCATTTTCGTTGCCCATCATAATACCGCGAACAATACAATACACGACAGTACAACGCTAATTCTTTTTCGCACGGTTGTGGAGTGACTACCTCCCCCCCCCCGTATTATTCGGTCCTCCCAGTGTTACACTAGTCAATGGTTTCGCCGGGATTTTCAGGAACTAGAGGCGTGAGTAAAAACGGGCCGTTGCTTGTTACTTAATTAAAATTTGATATTTATTTATTTTTTAAATGAAGGAAACATTTGTGATGTGTTCAGTACACCACTCTAAAATAAATATTGGTTATGTCATTTTGTGAAGTTTTAATGCAAAATCAATAAATATTTCCCCTTAGTTCGCCTATCCCTTACCCAGTGTATCCATCACACCTAATACAATAACTAGTTTCCAGTCAGGATAATCTTATTGAACTGCAAGAGTATGCAATGTGAAATGTCTTGATTTCATTTCAAGTCACTGTAATTCAGTCCTCTCATTAGCTTCCAGTTAATGCTCAGGCAGTTCACCTCAGCCAGCCCTACACACGCGCACACACACGTTCTAAAAATGGGGTCATGGCTGGTTCTCTAGAGGTATGGAGGTGAATGAGGCTAGATGGTGACTGTCCCACATACTGCTGCTACCCTACTCCCCAGACGGGACAGAGACGTGGCCTGACTCTCTGTTCACTGCCAGTATCTTCATCCCTCTGTGCTGACAGGATGGCATGTTCACTCCTGTTTACTCCCACCAGCTGCTGTGTACAGTAAGGCCCCACGTGTCTGTGACTGCACCGACTCAACTACTGTCACTTCATCTTTCAGCTGAAAGTTGGATTTTTGAATGATGATAGACCCTGCTTACACTTTTCTTTTTTTTTCTGAGGATGTTAGGCTTGAAATTAGGCTGAGAATTGTTGTGTAAAGTGATAACCTAATGGGGATACATCTAAATGGATGAACCATAGATGTGTGATACAGGTGTTCTGTTCATGTGTGGACACGGAGCGATGTTATCTCACAATCTCTATTAATCTCTATTTTCCTAAAATAAGTGGCCGTGTTTTAAGAAATAATGTCAACATCTAGGAGTTAGCTGTTTTAGTTTGCTACAGCTAAGCACACTGAGTGTGTTGCTGACTAAAACCTGCTGCTTGCTCAAAATCTTTTATAAAGCCTGTATTTGATTTTTCTTTTTTGCTCACCCACACCCACTCAAACAGAACAGCACTCAGCGCATACTCACCGGTGAACAGACAAAGCCTTTGCTTAGGTGTGTGTGTGTGTGTGTGTGTATCATATGCAGTGCATGCTATAGCATGTATGTATTTTCACCCACGCACATGGAGCACTCAGCAGATGCAGTAGTGTTGTGCCCAGGTCCTGACAGCAAGAAACACATGTTAAGCCGCAATAGAGACCGAGTCCTCATTCCCTTATCTTTATGTCTGTTTGTGTTCGCACTGGAGTCCTGTACTGTCTGCTTTGCCCGCACCATTGCGGGAAAAAGGAAAGCAAATGGGCCATCGCAGGGAAGAAAGGTAACATCTATGCCTTGAGGTTGACCACAGGATCTGTGTGTGTCCACAGTTGGTAAGGCAGCTGGTGTGTGTGTTGTGTAGCTCCAGGCTGCCTTGGCTCAATCCCTTTCCTTTATGCGCCTGAAAGACGCCAGTTAGTACCAAGATGAATTTAGTGAGCGATTTAGACACATGCTACATTTTGGTTAGCCTTGTGACTGCCTGATTCACACAGTATCTTTCCAGGGTTTTGATAATACTTTAACCTCTGCTTTGTCTATGCAAATGTATTCAATCTGCTGAGATTGGATTTTCATACGCTGCCTGAAAGGACTGTTCATAAACCTAGATAAGCCAACACTGTTGACACCGATGGCCCATTATATGTATGTGTGTATTTGCATGCAGGTAAGCCATGATGCTGATAATCCCCTCCTCCTTGTTCGTGGAAAGCTGCGACAGGCCTTGCAGCTGGGCAAGCCGGGGGTTAGCAGGGATGCTAGTGCAGGAGGCCTTTACTAGCATGCACCTAAAGCACAATGGAAGAATGATAGGATACGGGCTCAGAGTGTAAACAATGCAGGCCCTGAACAGACACACACGCATGCCCAATAAGATATAGACAGACAACCTTGACTGTCTTAGTCTAAGACAGTGAAGTCCATCAGGTGTTGTGTCACAAGCCGACATCAGTCATGTTATGTAAAGGCTTATGAAAGCTAGCCTGGCAATGGAGGATACAGAAGGGTTTGTCGTCTTAACATGATGGATAGCTCTTAATATTGTCATACTGTTTTAATTTCACTTGTTACACCTATCCACTGCAATTTTATTTTCTTCTCTTTGTTGAAATCTCTAGCTCTGTTCTTTTTCCAGAAACACATGGGCTCCATCCACAGAAGACCAGCAGTGTTGGTGTGTGGGCTGTGTAGTGTACCTACCTTGCAGTGTTGCATTGGGGCTTAATCTCAGCTCTCTTGTCTTTCTCTCTCTCTTTCTCTCTCTCTCTTGTCTTTCTCTCTCTCACACGCTCACACACACTCTGTCTCACACTCACACACACACACACACACACACACACACACGCTCACACTCTAGTAGCTACCTGGAACAGAAAGCGTTATCAAGTCGTGTGCGAGCTATTAAAAGGTGACCTCCTTTTTCTAGGTCATTACCAAAAAAGAATGGATGGATTCTAGTAATGAATATCCAAAATTCTTGACAGAGAGGGATGAGAATGGAGAGGCATATTTCTAGCCTAGGGGAGGTTAGGAGGGGTTGTAACGAAGAGGAGGAGGGGAGGGAGATAGTGTATTTGTGGGGGAGAGCTGGTGAGGGCATGCAAATGGTTGTGGTTGCAGCCGGTTCTGGTGCAATGTGGGAAGGAAAAAGGGAAGACAGAGGCTCGTAGTGTGTTGTCTGGTGAAAGAGGGACACGACAGTTAAGAGAACACAGCGGAGGGAGATCTTGTGACGGGGGTCACGAGAAATAAATCAGACATCAAGTCGGAGAGTGATCCTCTCGCTCCAGTCTGCATTCACTGCTAGGACACTTCCGCCACAGCCATCCACAAAGAATACGATCTCTGTGCTTGACTTGACCTTATTTTTTTTGCTGGACAATTGTAGTTTTTATTAAGCCCACTACCGTTTTGGAATCTCTGTAGCAATTTCTGCAATTCATTGATTCATCCAGGAAAAACTATAAAAATTAGAAGTCTATCTAGTCTGAGTTATTTTCTTGGAATGATGGTCATTTCCTCCTTATGGACAGTGCTGAAACACACATTTTGTATCTGAGTGACAATAAAGGTGCAGTGTGTAAAGGGAAATGGCGTTTTTCAGAATAATAATTATGTTATCCCTTGAAAGTAGAAGTTCTTTATTTTTTTTACAATACAATGAGTCTTCAATATCTACATAGGAACGGGAATGCTACCATGTTGCACCTCGATGTTACTACAGTAGTACAGAATGCACAGAACAGACAAACTTCTCCGAACAGAAGGGGGGAGAGACGGAACGTTTCAATCTAGAACTTTCACCATTATACAACAACGCAAAAAAAAGGTTATTAAACTCTGCACCTTTTTCAAGGCATTTCTTTATACTCGATACAGTTTTACAGTCCTTGGTGTGAGTAACCCTGTGGTACTGACCTCACCCCCCCTATACTCCCATAAGACTCTGTGTAGCCAAGGCCCTCCTTCTGTGTGTTTCACCAAAAGATGAAGAGCACAGAGGAAGCCTGCAGGGCCAACAGTTATATTTACTGTCTGCTACTGCTACGAAAGGGAGGAGAGAGAGAGAGAAGGGGTGGATGGGAGGGGTTTAAAAAAAGGAAGAAAAAAACACGCGCACACACACATACGGGAACAAAAAAAAGAGAGGGAGACAGAGGAGGGGTTGCTATGGTAACGGAAATATGGCTGCTCTTCAAAAACCTTGAATGTAGGTGGTGGTGAGATGAGAGTGTGTGTGTGTGTGTGTGTGTTTTCCCCTCCTCGTCTTTCCCTTTCAGTTTTGCAGATATTATGGATGTGCTGGATCCCTTTTTATTTCACTGAAGACTGAAATGCCATCAGCGGTTTTTTCATTTTTGTGTGTATTTGGCCTGAGGGTGGTGTTTCTGGGCATGTAGAACATTGAGGGTCAGTGTGAAATGTGGGTTAGGCCCAACAAACCTCCCCCCCCCCCACCCTCTTACAAATGGGGGTTTATTTGGCTGTGTGTTATACTCGATGCAGAGATTGTGACTCCTTTGCGTTTAAAATCATGGGCATTTGGGTGAATGGAAGCAGAGCAAACCTTTCAAAGTGCGTGCCTATCAGCCAAGTCCTTTTCTTAGGCTCCTCACCATTTGTGTAAATCTGGAAACCTGACACCACTTGAAATATTGCGATGGTCTTGCAGCCAGATATGGACACAGGAGGGCCGAGGAGGATCACTGAAGGAATGCAGCCTTTTGACAACGACCCTTACTGTCACCCCTTTGGCAGAGGCCGTTTAGCCTTGGATCCTGAAAGTAGGGCAAATTGTCTTTAATAATCTTCATTAAATTACCTCGCATTCCCCCCCCCCCCCCCCCCAAAAATAAAACTCCTCGTCTCCCTGGAAGCATTTCTCTTTTCTCGTTTGTGTTCTTTCGCAACATGATAGCATCCTGATGTCTGACAAAGAAGCTTTTTGACATATCAGCACTCGTAACCAGGTTTATTTAATCAACCTGGAATTTCTGTAGAAGGATTTCATAATGCGAGAAAAACGGGACTTAATTGGCATCTGACGTTAAATAAGTTTTGAGTCAAGTATTAGACCACTGCTTTCAGTGCTTTGCCTTCATTTGTACCATGTTGCACTGATTTGACTTGTTTTTTGATGAACATGTGTATAATTCCTACTCCAACAGATAAACAAAATTTTTTTTTTTGCGATTTTTGGCCTTTCATTGAGCATCTGTCTAGGGTCACAGATGAGGAGCCTGATTTTTAAAATGAGTTATCCACTAATTGGAGGAGATGGTGATTTAGCTCCTATTAGGAGTGGGCACACATAATATCCTCATCGCAGTATATGTAATTTTATTTGTACGTTGTGATGTAATAAATAGAGAAATCAAGAAGTCTATAAATTTGAGAAAAAAAAGGCTGTGATATTTAATACACAAAGACCTGTATGTTTTGATAAATCCAGCAATGACCTGAAAAGTGAGCATCCAGAGATATTAAGGGGAAAAGTGATATCACCCAAGCGCCACTTTATGCTGATGTGTAAAAGTATGTTTATACTTATTGGACAAAGAATGCATAAAGTAGCAGTAGTAGTAAAGGGGGCCATCTATATTAGGTGCAAAAAATCCTTTACACAAGGACTTAGCACTAACTTTTTATTGATTAGTTACACATGCTGCATAATATATACATTACTCTAATTGGAAAGTGACAAGGGACTTTATGACTATTTCTGAAAAGTGACATTTTAATTGATGTTTTCCTTAGACTCCATGTCATTCTATGAAGCAGAACGTACATAATCTCACCACACCTTTCATTAACTCCGCCACCTTCTCTTGGTATCCTCGATGAATTAATGTAATGCTGTTGTACTCTGTGTTGACTGTATCAGGCAAGTAACACTGTCAGGCAAATAACGCTCTCAGTAACATGAAATATGGTTTGAAATAAATGCTTAAAAATGAACACCCTTTTTCTCCTGTTTCTTGGTCTTTTTTGTGGGGACACAGTTTATTTTATGGATGTGATACGTTGTGTTAGTAAGCCATCACCGTCACTTTGCTGACAGTCTCTTAACTGTGTTCTTCTCAGGTACGGGAGAAAGTGGCAAGAGCACCTTCATCAAGCAGATGAGGATCATCCATGGCGCCGGCTACACAGACGAGGATAAGAGAGGCTTCATCCGGCTCGTTTACCAGAACATCTTCACCTCCATGCAGTCCATGATCCGCGCCACCGAGACCCTCAAGATCCCCTACAAATTTGAACAGAATCGGGTAAGGACAGACCCACAGAATAAAATAAAATAAAAATAGTAAATATTTTCGTCCTGCCAGTTATTTGTTCCAGAGTCGGGTTTGATTATTTAAATCTATAATGTTCTATGTAAGATTTTTTAATTTAAAAAAATACATATTTTTCTCCACAATAACCATTCCTCTCAATTTTGACTGACTACACTTTTTCTCTTTATGCTATTTTAAGTCTCTACTGTGCACCAAAAACACGCTTTGGAAAACTTTTCGGCTATTTGACATGGCAGAGCAGTCAATAAAATCACAACAAATTCCTGTTATTTAGTTATGTAGTACAGCTTTAAAGGGGTACATTTTAAATCTGGTATCATGTACACGACACATTGTTTTATACATAATGCCATCGCAATTGTGTAACACCAAAGATTATATGCACAATCAGAAATAGGCTGTTTGAATATTTGTACATAGGCATCCTTGTTAATAAATAAAACAACTGAACTGTGAACTAGTTACCGGAGGTGTAAGGACAATACAACTTCATAATTATAGTCTATTACTGTATTCTTAGTTTTCATTTCCAGTCCTCAAAGCCCTGCCGGCCTTTTATTGTGAGCCTCTTATCGAGGACTGATTTACACCTGGTATCGGAGGTGAATGTAGTCCGCGACTCAATAGGACAGAAATCCACCACGTACGCACCTTCACAAGGATCAGTAATAAGAATGGCTCATACCTGCAAACTCGTCGCTTTTCGGCGAAAATCGCCGTTTAGAATCAAAATATATGACCCACGTGAATCGTATAGATCCGAAGAGTTTTTGTTTTTGGGAGGGAGGGGGGGGGGGTAGCGGCAGCTGCCAGAGAAGTCAGCCAGCGCTTCCCAGACTGGACTGTGGGCGAGTTACCGTAGTGTGAGACAAGGGAATATCGTTATCTTGGCAATAAAACATCTTTGGTAGACGTCATGAGTAGCCTATTGTCCAATCAGCGTTAAGATCGGGCACAAGCATCACTGCTGCCGCTGTGTGTTCAGACTTTAGAATTGGCTAAAAGTCTCAATCAAAACCCTTTTGATAATAAAAAATTAGAGGCTTTGATTAAACACTGTCAATGTTTCAGAGGTTAATGTAACAGCCTACTGAAACAGAAACTATACGGAGGGACGCAGCTCACTGTATTTAGTCACGCTGTCCGTTTGCCGACATGGCTCTCTGTTAGACTCGAGACGTAGAAAAAGATCGCGGAAGCCGTTCCCGTAGACAAAGTTAACGGGCAGGATATACCCGACTGATTTCATCCATCAAACCACAGAGTTTTTTCTGAGCGGCGTCTCACTCGCTCACTGGGTCTCCCGGGTCCCGGTGATTTTCACCGTCACAGCGATCGACTCGCTGCTTTGCTGGGGCGGAGACTTTGTGTGAAGGTGATTTAACATCACGGTCGTAGACGAATGTTATAACTTTATGCTGCATAGTTTGCACTGCACTGTTGACCCACACAGGACTCTTAAGTGAAGCTGACAGTTTAATGAGCGCACATTGCAGAAATGAAGTGTCTGCAGTGCGCTCACAATCAGAGCCGACCGACAGCCCCGCCCCCCCCCCCCCCAATTTATTTTTATTTTTTAGTTTGTGTGTTTGATATTAACATCATATTATTATATCATACAAAAAAAATAATACAATGTTTTGATCTAGATAGCCTAGTTAATAGCCCAATAATTTAATCAGTTCATCTGGGAGGTAATCCAAGTTTAACTGATCACGTCACGTTCACGTCCAGTGTGTATTGAGTTTATTTACCATTTGGAAATGGGGCTCAGATGCCCATGCACTGTATAACCTATTTCAGCCTCATCTGTGGAAAAAAAGATAGCTGGACAACAGAGTTCTTCTGCTTCATTCCTCTCACTGCATTTAAATGTATTCATTATATTACAGAGAAATATGTCCCATAAAAGAAAAAGAGCACCAAGCCCAACCCAGAGGACCCTGCATAATATTTTATTTTAAATGAACATTTTAATGGAAAATCCAAGAAGCTTCTAATTCATCCGACCCAGTGTCTCCAAATTATTTGTTCACACAAAATTCCTCAGATTTAGCCTCTTAATTTCCCTCTCAAAGTGCACCAGATTCATGCATTTCACTTTAAAAAGTTTAAAAAAAATCTCCCGGGGGGGCATACCCCCGGACCCCCCTAGGAGGGTCAGGATCTCAGCTGGCTATTATTTTCACCCAGCTGGACATTGGAGGCAATAGTGGAGAACTCTGGTTGTGTGAATGATATTTAACAATAGCCAATCGTTTGGACAGCGAAAAACACCCGACCCCCCTAGAAGGGACGGGTGTTTGTCACCTTTTTCACCTCCTATGAGTTTGCAGGTCTGGTTCTACATATAATACAGTCCCCTCCATAAGTATCGGAACAGTGAGGCTAATTCCTTTATTTTTGCTGTAGACTGGAAACATTTGGGTTTGACACCAACATATGAATATGAGACAATAGATCACCATTTAAGCTTTTATTTCCAGGTATTTACATCTGGATCTGATACACAACTGAGAAGATAAATTTTTTTGTAAAGGAACACCACATTTTTAGGAGAGCAAAAGTATTGGAACAGATAGACTTAAAATAAATTAAAGTGAATAAGACTTAATATCTTGTTGCAAATCCTTCGCTTGCAATAACTGCATCAAGCCTGTGACCCATTGACATCACACAACTTTTGCATTCTTCTTTTGTGATGCTTTTCCAGGCTTTCGCCGCAGCCTCATTCAGTTGCTGTTTGTTTTGGGGGGTTACACCCTTTGGTCTCCTCTTTAGCAGGTACAATGCATGCTCTATAGGATTTAAGTCTGGAGATTGACTTGGCCAGTCTGAAACTTTCCATTGCTTGCCCCTGATGAACTCCTTTGTTGTTTTTGCAGTTTTTTCGGATCATTATCCTGCTGCATGATGGAGGATCTTCCAATCAGTTTGGTTGCATCTTTCTTTAAATTGGCAGACATAATGTTTCTGTAGACTTCTGAGTTCATTTTGCTGTTGCCATCATGTGTTACTGTGTTGTTGTCAAGATGCACCTTTACCAAAGTGATGGAAAGGCTAAAGTTTGGAGAAAGAAAGGATCTGCTCATGATCCCAAACATACAAGCTCATCTGTAAAACACGGTGGAGGCAATGTCATGGCTTGGGCTTGCATGAATTATTCTCGGCTGGGCTAATTAATCTTCATTGATGATGTAACACATGATGGCAACACTAAATGAACTCAGAAGTTTACACAAACATTTTTTCTGCCAATTTTAAGAAAGATGCAATCAAACTGATTGGAAGATCCTTCATCATGCAGCAAGATAATGACCCAAAACACACTGCAAAAACAATAAAGGAGTTAATCAGGGTCAAGAAATGGAAGGTTTTAGACTGGCCAAGTCAATCTCCAGACTTAAACCCTATAGAGCATGAATTTTACCTGCTAAAGAGGAGACTGAAGAGAGTAAACAAACATCAACAGAATGAGGCTGCGGTGAAAGCCTGGAAATGCTTCACAAAAGAAGAATGCAAAAGTTTTGTGATGTCAATAGGTCACAGGCTTGATGCAAGTGAAGGATTTGCAACAAAATATTAGGTCGTATTCACTTACATTTATTTTAAGTCCATCTGTTCCAATACTTTTGCTGTCCTACAAATGTGGTGTTCCTTTACAAATAATGCTATCTTCTCAGTTGTGTATCAGATCCAGATGTGAATACCTGGAAATTAAAGCTGAAATTTGATCTATTGTCTCATATTCATATTTTGGTGTCAAACCCAAATGTTTCCAGTCTACAGCAAAAATAAAGGAATTGGCCTCACTTTTCCGATACTTATGGAGGGGACTGTATATAAACGGCAAATATTTAGCTTCTTTATTTTTCTCAAATATATGTTTAATTGTCTTAATGGGATCCCTCAGTTCAAAACCAACACAGAATCACAAAATGTTCTGAAAAAATGTGCTGTAGCAGGAAATCAGTTCCATTTCTGCTTTGTCTTAGATGTTATTGTGTTGCGTTCTTGTTCACTTAACCCAAAGCAAAGTTGGCCATCGGACAAACTTTATAAAAGTCGCAATATTTCAGATGATACATTTGCAGTGTAAATCTAGTAGGCAAACTGTATATGTAAGCCATTTTAAGGTAATTGGTTTGTATATCTTAAAGTTTGTGTATTGATTAGAAGTATCCATGTGCAGGTGTTCTGAAGAGGATAGTGATAATCTGGTACACGAGAGAGACGGAATGGAAACACTTAGTTTAAAGCAGCAGTCTACAGTGCAGATATAAGATGCATATGTAAATGGCATAATAATAGTTGTGCTAGAAGACCATTATTACATTAGGAAAATTTAATTTTGTCCCACATCTACACACCCTCCCCAACCATAAGAAGTTGGGGAGGGTATATGGATAGCGTAATTCATAGTACAAGGCAATTTTAACGTAAAGCACAAGGCTCTTGAGCTTATTTGAATGGACAATATCAAGGTTATGTCCCACTCGAGGAGTTTCTTATTTTCTCCCGGTCGTTTGTCTTTAGTGTATTCTACATGTCTGACCATTGTACAGTGTCTCTCGTTTGAGGACTTCATTCATAACGCACACTTGATGTATGGGCCCATTTTTATTATGTAAATGTCTGCATTTTTTCTTCTTCAGTTTGACCAATAAATGTGTGTTTTGGATATATTTCCTGGGGAAAACTATTGGTGCACAAGAGGTGATGCCTTTAGTTTGTCTGGCAGAAACATTATATTTGAAATAAGTACAATATTTGTGTGGTTTAGGATCAGCTGCCAGTTCCAAACAGACAGTGAAGAAAGTTACCTTTCCTATATCTTTAGTTGAAAATCTTAGGAAATTAGGAACTACTTGAGTTTATTTGTTTGCCCCATTGTTTCTTGCCGTTTCTCAGTACATCTTGACTTTTCTCTGCTCTCTATCTCACCTTTTTCCCTTTCTTGTGTGTCTTCAGTCGAACGCCATGTTGGTGAAGGAGGTGGACATTGAGAAGATCAATGGCTTTGACTTTCACTTCATTGCAGCTATCAAAAGCCTGTGGTCCGACCCAGGGATCCAGGAGGCCTATGACCGCCGTAGAGAGTACCAGCTCTCTGACTCCACTAAATAGTACGTCTTTATGTGTGTGTGTTTCTATGTGTAGACATCGGGCATGTTGCCTGTCTTCAGATTTAAGACTGGGATTTGTGTGAATGTATTTTACAATGTGTGCGTGTTCTTGCAAAACATTTGTCAAGGGTATGTTCATGATGTCAGTTTGGGAACTGATACAGAATTAACAGTGTTTAAAAAAAATAACAGTTGATTCTTAGTATTCCTGTGCTTTTCTCTGTTGGATTTTCATTTTTAAATCTAATAATTTGATGATCCTCACCCTTTAATATTATGTGACGCCTGGAGGCATAGTTGTTATCAAGGTGTGTTCGGATGTGTGGTTGGTGGCATGGTGTGTGTGTTGGTTTTGTGCGTAATTACCTGTGTGTAACAATACCTTGTGGGTTGTGTAATGTATTGTGGGCAGGTCAGCCCATTAGCCATTGTAGTTTCCATTCTGTGTGCACAGATTAGCTTAAAAACATTATGAGTCATTTAAAGTTTGAGCAATGTGTTGAATGCCTGTATGTCCGTGGTAATAGATACACTCCTAACCACAGACTTAAAAAAAGAAAAGAACATTTGTTTGTTGCCAAATGTTTCAGCCTCCTGTTCTCTATGTGATGGTGGCATTTGTAACAATTACATTGTACTTATATGTGACCCAAGGCTAAATGTGCAAAGGTACTGGGCTCACTTTGTAGTGCCCCCTGCTTGTAGACTTGCTGTACTACCGTTCAATGCTGCTTCAAGTCCGTAAGAGAATGTGTGTTTATGGTAAATATGTAAGCCCTGTGTTTGTCTGTTTTTGCGTGTGATTGAGCGTGTTAGCAAGAAACATAAAAAATAATTGAATTTGTCTATGCCAGTGTTATCCACACTGTTGTAATGTATATCTCCAGTTACCTTAGCGATATAGATCGTGTGACTGCGGAGGGATATGTTCCCACCCAGCAGGATGTGCTGAGGGTCCGTGTTCCCACCACGGGTATAATAGAGTACCCGTTTGACCTGGAAAATTGCATCTTCAGGTACCCCCACCCCTATGGCACTAGGACTGCAGCATCACCTTAGCGAGATGACAGAAACCACTGATTACTGTCAGGATGTTTACACATCAGTTAAGGTTTTTGTAAATTAAAACACAACAGACAAACCTGTAAATGCTCTCTCATTCCTACAGTGAAAGCACATGTTCCTTAGAAAGAGTCCATTTGCCTGATTAGACCCAGTTTTTCCTACAGAGAAAAAAAAATATTATTTTTGACCAAATGAGCCCCAGAGCCCCCTTGGTTAACCTGATATAGATATCAGTGGTTTGTGTCTGAATTTTGCTGCGGTTCTTGCTCCAGGATTATAAAAAACTTAGGCCAGACATGCTGCACTGAAGCATGTGGGGAGACACCACCGGATACCAGATGAAGAAGGATTAGACAATGATGTCAAAGATTCACCTGGAAGTTTTTTGAAACACAGAGGCAATTGGGCACAGTTACAGAAGAACTGAAATTTTTTTTTTCTAATTGAATTTTCAAATTGAAATGGCTTATTTACAGGGCTTTTTAAGGGAAAAAAGTTTGGAGAATTCTTCCTGCTATCTTTGATATCATACTCGACCTTCCTTATCCAGACCAGGTGCTGCCGTCTCTGCTGATGAAGTCACTGCTACTACTGTCACTGATGCCTCCTCACTGTCTGCAAGTTAATCCACAAACTACTTGACCCGACTCCTAATTGTTGTCAATTAAAACGAGAGTCGAGTCAACCCAATGCTATAGTTTAGTTGCAAGTGATATAGTTGGTTTGTAGATATAGTGTGTTGGTTGAGCAGTGACACTAACTAACACCCTTTTGTTTTCTGAGTTGTGGCCTTTTCTTTGAAGCTTCCTCAACAGGACTGATCCACACTTCCTGGAATGGCAGGGGGGGTAGCGGTAATTGCCTGTCACGCTTTATATAACTGTTTTTTCTGTCTCTTTTTTGTCCTGTTTATCTCCTCTTTTTCTTAAACCTGCCTGCCTGTAGTTATCTTACCGATCTGGATCGTATCGCAGATACCGGCTATCTTCCCACTCAGCAGGATGTGCTCAGGGTGCGCATCCCTACCACAGGAATCATAGAGTACCCATTCGACTTGCAGAGCATCATTTTCAGGTAGAAAGATGCCTGTTTTGGCTCAGTCCCTGCTTCTTATGTTGTAACATCTTTTAACCCATCCATCATCTCATGGTTTTGTCCAAAGCCCCAAATAAACCATTGCTTTTTTTTCTCATTAATAGAAATAACTTCAACAGTGATTTTAAGTTGATGCCTTTTGACTTAATTGTCTGTATCTCATCCCAATTCCTCCTTACTCCTTATAATATTATAGTCATAACCATTTTACAGTCTCCTCATAGTCCTACTCTTTTTCTTTTACCTCCTGCCATAAACGGCAATCGTACCACACATAACACAACCCCCTAATGAACACAAAGTCCTACATTCTGGTGCCCGCTCTCTGTAAATGGGTCACCTCCTCTCTTCCTCCTCCTTTCCTCCGCTCCTCTCCGGCTGGCAGAAGAAACGAGGTCGTCCTCTCCGCGCTGGAGGAATGTTATTTTTGGGCAGCAGGTCCTGCAGGGCCCATATTGGCCCTGGGTCTCTGTGGACTCACATTGGACTGGGCCACCACCAGGGGGCAGCCTATCTGAACTGTACTAAATCTGTGCAGCTTTCTCAGAGGCCATGTTGAACCTGGTCTGGAGGTTTGCACCCTGTGCGCCCAGAGGTGCAACAGAGTAAGCAGAGTTGGGCCTTCAATTGAACCGATGTCATTTCTATAATGGCTTGACATAAAAGGTTCTTGACAGGAAATACTTTACGGGTTCAGTTAGTCAGGAATGAAGGCTTAATGAAACTGGGACTTAAACTCCCTGACGAGTGAAGGGGTGACCTTGTGAGGGAAAAGCTCTGGAAAGCTGAAACCTTATGAGGATCCACACATCCATCCGTCAGTGTTTCAGGCTGTACATGAATGGCTACCGCCAATGCAAGTCTGTTTGCCTGCAGGCCTGTGTGCTGCAATCAACATTTTCATGCTCATTTTTAAAAAGTAAAAAAAATGTGTTTATCTCTTATTATAAAAGTCATATAAGTCACATTCCTTGAGATGTAATTTTCTCAGTTTGTAGCTTCTCATTAAGTTACATAGGAGGCACCCGCCTACCATGAAAAGGATCCAGCCATCAGAGGTGCCCCCTGTATCTTTTCATCTCTTAGTGCATCCTGTCCTCTGTCTGTCCTTGTACCTTATGTCCTTGACCCCATCTCCACATCTTCCTTTGCCCTTCATTTTACATTCCTCTTCTTTCCCCTTTTGTTAAGTGTGTTTCAAAATTGTACAATTATTTGAATGTTATGCTTTACCACACACACACCAGGGAAGGTTGAGAAAGCTTTCTATTAGATAAAGTGTTACGACAATCCACTTTCACAGTGTGACACAAACCGAAGTACAGACTGGTCTAGTATCAGATGACTCCATGTGTGAGCTGGTGAATGCCACTCAGTTTTAAGAATCCCAGAAAGATTTTTCCTTCCTTCAGAAATTGTGACTAAACTTTGGACAAACAGTGCAAATGACACACTTTCTTCAACTGAGTGCCATTCGTTTTAAAGCTGATCCTAGATCTGTCTTGAAGTAGGAAGCTTTCATCTTTGTGCTGGCATGCATTAATCACAAGTGCTAAAGTAGATTCACATTGCACATTTGTTTCCTTTTTTATGCCAAGAATAGTTTTACACATATTTTCTCTGAAAGCCTTTAAAACAAAGGGCCAATAGGTTGTAAATTGTATGCTTCTTCTTAAGGTTTTGAATCCATCAGGTGTTAATTGTAGTTTGCTTAAAATTAAGTTAACGGGACTTCAGAAAAGTATTTTTTTTTTCTTTTAAAACAAATGATCATGACCCAGAAAAACATATTCTAAGCTTTCTGATGTCTCCTTAAATGACAGTAAAAAATATGCTTTCATGGGTCCCACTCCTAGGATGAGACTACGTCTTTATTTGGGTCATGTGCTGAAAATGTTTAAGGAAGACACCAGAGTGCCTATTTAAACTAATTTGCACAGAAAAAAATGTTAGACTATTACAGAGTTCTCCTGATATAGACGCCTCATCTACAAAGCAGCCCAACATTCACTGTATTTGTAATGTTATTAAATAAACAATATTCACAATGTTTCCACTAGGAAATATATCTTGATGGATTCAAAACCTCCTTCAACAAAAGACAATCCTCGACATTGAGAATTTGAACTTCTATGCTGTTAAGAGACCACTGAACATGAAACGGGCCACGAAGAGATATATGCTGATATGTTTTTCCCCTTCTTGCATCTTCATCCTGCCTTCAGGATGGTGGATGTAGGGGGTCAGAGGTCAGAGAGGAGGAAGTGGATCCACTGCTTTGAGAACGTCACCTCCATCATGTTCCTTGTGGCGCTGAGTGAGTACGACCAGGTCCTGGTGGAGTCGGACAATGAGGTATGTGGACTCTTAAAACCGCACATTGTTGTAATGTTTGTTATATCTGCAACACCTTGGCCATTCAAACTAAATTAGGATTTGGCGGTGGTGTCCAATTTCTCATACCTTCCCAAAATTTCAAAACCTATTGATACTTCAACTGGAGACTATGTTTTAGTGCCTAGCCCAACTCTACTTTGTACAATATTACATTGAACAAATCAAGTCACCTTTACCGAATACTCATTTTTACTGAACAGTGCTTGAACCCAACCCAACTCGATACAACCTACGTTCCAAACTTAGGAAACAAGAAAAAGCACTTTGTGTAATTCACTTGCAAAGTATTTTAAGCTACATTATTATATTAAAGATGCGCTCCCTTGGTGTAGTGGGTTAGAGTGCGTACCATATAGGATGTCCTCATCAAAGTGGACCCTTGTTTGAATCCGACCCAGGCTGTTCACTGCATGTCATCCCCCTCTCTCTCCCCATTTCCACTCTGCACTCTCTCTGATCTTCAACTGTAAAATAAAGGTTAAAATACAGTACACAGTGGGCAAGGGCGTTTCCCCCGGGCCCAGGCCCCGCAGCAGACCCGGGTCCGAATCCCGCCCGGGTCAGTTCTCTGCATGTCTTCCCCTCTCTTCCCCATTACACACTGTCGGTAAAGCATGAAAAATGCCAAAAGATATCTTTAAAAAATAATTAAAATAAATTAAATCTAAATTCAAAAGATGCTATACACAGTGAAGCAGCAGTTGCATTTTTGGGGGGACCAACTTGCTTGCATTTGCCATTTTCTCTTTCTAATTATCCATTTTTATTCTCACAAAAGCAGTATGACAGTTATACCTTTTTATTTCAAGTGAAAGTTAAACATCTCCAGTGTTTCCCCTAGAATTTTTTTTAGGCCCGGTGGTAAAAGCTGATAAAGAGTCTGCGCGCGGCGTGCGTACCAAATTTCTTCTAGAAATTTACCAAAACTAACCGTAATATGGATGAGCCTCTTTTGACAGCCCTCTACAAATTAGGGAATAGGGTTATGCCTTCACATTCGGTACGTTTGTACATTTTGTGTTTCCCTCAGGATTTTTTGAGACTGCTGGGGGAGAATGTACCTTCTAGTGGGGTCTTGAGGCATGCCCCTGCGGAAGAAAACCTTTACCATTTTAAACTTAAATGCATCAATCTGGTACACTTTGAGAAGCTAAATCTGATTTTATTTTTTTTGCTCTGTAAACAGCTGTCATATGTCCTGCCTAAAACAATATTCTGGAATAATTTGGAGACACAAGCCATATAAACTATTTAAGAAAAACACATGGATATGAAAATAAAATACATTAAACACGAAGACCTAATATAGACAGGTATGTCCTGTCTAGTATTCATTTCTGGAATAATCTGGATCATGAAACATTTTCTTTAATTTATTTAAATATTAATTTAAAATAAATAAATTAACCTAGGCTACACATCATGATTAGCCTATCAATCAAAATGTGTGCAAACTTAGCCAAATTTCCTATTCCGACCATTATATTTCATGTAGCCTAGTTCTCAATTTAAAACATAAAAATAAAGTAGCATTGAAAATACCAAAAAATAAAGCTTGTAGGGCTACAATAGCCTGCTGTTTTCAAGATAACTTGCTGCGCTGTCTCAGCTGTTGATACAGATTGGTTGCCACGGCAACGTAGCGACTTTAACTTTCTAAGTTTTGCTCAGAACTTTTTCCTGTTCAACTCCCTGTTACTGAGTCCTAAATATCTCCAGTGTATGCCATGGACCTATAAAGGAAGGTTCTTTCTCGTCAGTTTCCCTGTGTGACATGTGCGCTCCGAAAGCACACGCGCATCACAAAAATAAAATGAAAAATAAATAATATTTTTTATTTTATTTTCGGGCAGCTGTTGGCCTGGCGGGGGGTCCCGTTGGCCTGGCGTATAATGGTAGGGGAAACACTGATCTCATTTCCTGCATATTTGTTTCCTTCTCTTTGCATCAGAACCGTATGGAGGAGAGTAAAGCTCTGTTCAGGACTATCATTACCTACCCCTGGTTCCAAAACTCCTCCGTCATCCTCTTCCTGAACAAGAAGGACCTGCTGGAAGAGAAAATCTCCTACTCGCACTTGGTGGACTATTTCCCTGAGTTTGATGGTGAGATCATCTATCAACATATAACATTTCATCCATCGCCCCAGTACAGTACTTATATTCAATATATCCAGCTATGGTGTGGGTTGCTATCTGTTGTCGGTGAGCACAGGTTGTATTTGACATAAACCCCTCCTACCAAAAGGGTAGTGTCGGAGGTGGAAATACAAGCCAGATCTAGCGTAACCGAGCTGACTCGAACCAAGGCCTGGTAAGGCTCAGTGGAATATGTAGCAATGGATTGAGCCGAACTAGCGGTTCCCCACTGCTTCCATTCTTAATGCTAAGCTTAGCTAATGCCTCGTTTCCACCGAGTAGAGCGGGTCGGGTCGGAGCGGCTCAGAGCGGCTCAGAGCGGGACAGCTCACTTTTAAGAATATCGGTGGTGTTTCCACCGCCGACCCTACCCTTACTGGTAGGGCGGGGTTTATAGCCGCCAGAATGTGGGTCAAACTATCGGGCTGTGGAACAATTGTGGTCAAGCCAGCGGTCTCTCGTTTTTGCTTGGTCAAACCAGCCGCTATTTATTCCCCCCGTGTTGTTGTGAGCACAGAGACGGCTCGGTGCAACTGATACAGACAGTGAGCGAACAGCGCTGGCTGCGGCAGCTACGTGACATCGTAGCAGTGGGACACAGTGTAGCCAACTGATTCATTTAATGACGAGGAAAAACACCACACAATAAACAGTGCTGCGCACACATTTTCGCCAAAACACAAGACTCTCTTCACTCTAGCCGAGATGACTACACACGGCGGAAATGATTCTTTCGACCAACTGTGGTCAAGCCGCTTCTTTATTTATTCCCCCCGTGTTGTTGTGAGCGTGTATTTACTATCTATGGCGTAAACACACAGAGACGGCTCGGTGCAACTCATAGAGACAGTGAGCGAACAGTGCTGGCTGCGGCAGCTACGTGACTAGCAGTGGGGACACAGTGTAACCAACTGATTAATTTATTGACGTGGAAAAACACCACACAATAAACAGTGCTGTGCTCACATTTTTGCCAAAACACAAGACTCTCTTCACTCTTGCCTTGCGGAAATTATTCTTTCGACCAATAAACGGACGGCAGTGTGTAGCTCCGCCTTTTCGGCACCCTTTCAGGCGGCTAGTACCCCAACGGAGGAGTACTGAGATTAGGAGCGGTTTAGAGCGGTTAGGTGCGCTTAAACCGTACCCTACCAAAGTTTTGTCAAATGAAAAGCCAAACTACCCGGACCGAACCGCTCCGACCCGCTCTACTCGGTGGAAACGAGGCATAAGACTCTTTTCTAAAGCTCCATACAGAATACACAGACATGACCGTTATAATTGTATTTCCCACATTGTTGACCTTTTTTAAGTAATATTCTTCAATGGTAATAAAATTCAATGCTTGCATTTGCTTATCTGTTTTAATATCTTAGGTCCCCAGAGGGATGCACAGGCAGCGCGCGAGTTTATCCTCAAGATGTTTGTGGACTTAAACCCGGACAGCGACAAGATCATCTACTCTCACTTCACGTGTGCCACGGACACTGAGAACATCCGCTTTGTGTTTGCAGCTGTCAAAGACACCATCCTACAGCTCAATCTCAAAGAGTACAATCTGGTGTGAGGAGGGCTCACGTACAACGCTCCCCATTGCACAAATGCACACTTCTTTTGGGAGTGTGCGCTCAACTCCACACGCATTACACAGCACACCATGCCGGCTCTCCCACACACATAGACAGACACACACACACACACACACACACACACACACACACATACACACACACACGCACACACCAACCAACCATCAGAGCCCTTCCCTTTTCCCCCCAATACAGTACATTCACAAATCCTCCCACCTGCAAACACCACCCCTCCCTTTTCCACCAAAGCTCGCCCTCTTCCTCCTTCGCTCGGCAGCTTCTTGTGTCAGAGTCCTCGCTCCTCCCAAAGCCGCTCCGCGTGTGTCAGATTTTGGCCCTCGGCTGCTGGCTCTGGCACATTTAATCTGGCACACAAACCTTTCACACGGGCTGTACAGTGACTGAAGGGGACTTTGGTGTTTATGTGTGTGTGTGTGTGTGTGTGTGTGTGTGTATTTGGGGCAGCATTGACGAGCGAGGAGCTGTGTGTTGGTGAATAGCGGCATCATCAAACCTTTGGAGTTCCCCCTCAGCAGTGTGAGATCAGATCCTCGGTCGTGTCCTTTCGTCGGTGTGAAGGGAAGTGAATACTGTATCTCCTGAAACCAACCAAGGACCAGCGTGAGGCATCGCGCTTCTTTGGACAGAATGACTCGGAACAGGAAGTGAGGCCGCACATCGGACACGATAGGGACGGGGCTGAGGATTCTGTCTCCACCTCGCATCTTTGAATGTACCCACCAGTGTGAGCATCGCAAATCGCAAAAACAAAAAAAACAAAACAAAAAAAAATTAAATATATATATATTATGAAGTACATGCATATGTAAACACACTTAAGACAAAAAGCACGAGAGGGCAAGTCATAGCTAATCAAAATCCGTTCATTGCTGAGATTTTTTTAATTGTTTTTAATGATAGAAATTTGTTGCTATGTCTAATCTATTTAACAAGTAATGGCTAAAAGTAATGGTGGTAAGAAATCTGTAGAAACTTTTCGAACTTTGCAAAAACAGAAACATCTAAAAAGAAGCGACCATAAATTTGACTTGACATAAGTATCCTTTAAAGATTTCTGTGGGATTTGTGTTTTTTGTTTAAGTTTATCACATAGCTTCCCTCCCCCAGATGTTTTTTTCTTTTATGGATTCACAGGGACAATCTTCCATGTGACCGTCACTGATACACCGCGCCACGCCCTTATTACAAAACACTAAAAGGCGGGTTAGAGCAGGCTCCAGACACTAGCTCTGCTCTGATTGGTGGAAATACATTTGAAAGGGGAGTATGACATCATCAGGGTTTATAAGTCTGCAGAGAACATCTATAGCTTGGGATACAAGTAGCTTATTCAACAAAATAAAAAGCTGTAATGTAAACACGCCCACATCCCCGATGACATGACACCTGTGTCACTCAGCCGTCCAATCAGACACACTTCCTGACAGTAATGCCATTGTCACATCAGGATATGCTTCTGTTTACTTTTTTAATATTATTTACTGTATAGTCACTTTGTTTCTATAAAGATTGCTTGCTGTTGAGTGGTGAGAAGAAGCGGGGGGTGGGGGTGGGCTATGAACTTTTCATTGAAAACGCACTCTGAAGTCTGCAACCGTTATTTGTGTATATTTGTTTGTAAATACATATACACAAAACACTCCTGTACAAAACGCTCTGTGGTACACCATCTTTGGCAAAAAAAAAAAAAAAAAACCTTAACTACAAAAAAAACTACAAAAAAATATTAACTTCTTTCATTAGCATACATTTCTTTTCCTATGAATTTATGGTAGTAGTGATACTGTGATTATGGATTTTGTTCACTTGATTAATAGGACTACACAGAGCTGCGTAGTGTTGAGGAAACGATAGGCAAAGGAGCAATAGTCAAGAGAAAAGAGGTTCCCAACCAGCCTTTCGACTCCACAACACTGCAGCTCTGGCTCCAGAGTATACTGACTAGGGCTGGTAAAAAAAAATCTTCACAGTACGGTGACAAGATGATTTTAAGAGTAATTAAAGATTTTTTTTATTTATCTAATTTATGGACCAGGTTTGAAGGTGTTGATAATTTGACTGCTTTTGATTCTGTCATGTTGAAGTGCTCCATTTTTTCTCATGGCGGAGCCTACTTGAGTCTGAACTGCTGTAAAAAAACAAAAAACGAAACAAAAAAAACAACGAATGTCTGGTATAGTAAGGACTTTTTTCTCTGCTTTCTATTTCTAATTTCCAATTGTACTTGCCATCACATCTCCATCCATGATAATACTGTTTGGTTTTCTTTAGGAGCCCTCACATTTTTTTTTGATTCAAAAGAAAAGAAGAAAAAAAAAATTTCAACTATTTCCTCTTGGTCTATAGACTCAGCGCTGTAATGCATACCTAGAAAAATGTACAGTACGAACTATATAGGTGGACTTTTTTATCAGTGATTGATGACCCATGCGGTCCATGCTTGCTATTTGTAATTTAACACAAATTCTGTTGTCGTTTTTTTGCAACGTTCATTTTCCATTTTATTTTAGGCTTGCTTTTGATAGTGCCAGTGAAGTGCGGATATACTTTTATTTTTTATTTTTTATTTTTTTGGTCTTTGACTTTTTCTACAGGTGATTTATCCTTCATCCTCATTAAGGGCTATCACAGTGCATCAGACAGCGGGGAGTGGAGTACACATCCACAGTGAACCCAAGTCATCCACTACTAATCCTTTTTTTGTAAATGGGGATTACTTGCAGTATGTGAAAATAAGAAGTGTAGGGTGTTAATGAAAAACGTAAGGTGTGATTGTGAGTGAGTAGAGAGTTTACCAACACTAAGCAGTTCTCTTTATATACCTGGCCCTTTTGTTTTAATGAAGTGGACCCAAAATCTGGCTCTTTTGACCTTCACTACTTTTTTTCCGGTATTTCAAACCTCATGCAGTATAGAAACACTTCTCACTAAAGACACTGCTACCACCACAAGTATTGCATGTTTGCCCCAGAGTATTTGACTTCTAGCTGATAACCAAGACATCTTAATGACCATACTTATGGCTTTGCATGTTTTAACCATTAACTACAAATCTTATACTTTATTGTCGGCCATTTCTCCATGTTGATAAATTGATTTCCTACTTTGCACGCAGCTATTGGTTGCCGTTCTTGCTGGTTAGGTTTGATAAACAATTTACAGAGAAATTACACTTGATTCTGAGAGATAATCCATACCACAGAAGACATTTCATTTTTTTTCTTCTTTCTAGCTTCTGTTATTGTGCAATAGTTATGGTGGAATTGAGTGAGCGGGGACTGCTTCAAAACTCCCTTGTTTTACAATCAAAGGTGCTCTGACATCAGAAATTTTTAAACAATCATTAACATTAATCTAACATTTTTGAAAGCTGGTTTATCAGAGAAACGTGATGTAGAGGATTATATGAATTTTTGCTCTTTTCCAAATTTTAACTATATGCTTGTGGAACCATTTTATTTGAAGGTAACTAACAGTCAGAGGTACGTAGTAACTAAATGAATGTAACTGATTTTTATTTTATTTTTTTTCTTAACTAAACCCAAAAGCTGCTTAAATATGGGTAATCAATCTGAAAACGTAAAGGTATTGTTCAAAAAACCCTTAGCAGTGATGTAATGTTTGAACACTATCAAAGTTGATGGGGCTAAAATATATAGATTTTGTAACGCCAGTGTGGTCCTTAACTGCCATTTTCTTTCTGCTGAAAATTACACTAAATCTTAAATGGAAGAAGCAGAAGACCAACCGTTAGACTGCTGTCATAAGGGGGAGGAGGGGGGTTCTTGAAGTGAACAGACATAGCAGTATGGATACCACAGTATTTTATCAGTAGTTGTGTTAGGACTTACCGTGTGCTGAATGCAGACCATGTTGTATTATTAAAACTTGACACTACAACTTTGGCACATGGTGAAGGGCTGACTGGCGGTCGATGTGGGTTTGGTAGTGTGTTAGCGGCACAGTGTTGCACAGTGTTTTTCCTTTTGACACTCTTAAACTCAACATATATGAGCAGGAAAGAGAGATGCTTAAATGTCCTTCTCATTCTTGCATTTGGTCCGTTTTTTGGAGCAATGACCTGTTATTTATTGCCTTTCATTGCCTTCAATCCTTTAAGTTTTGGTTTCGACACAGCTCTGACTTTATGGGGGGGCCGTAGTTGTCTGATTCCTGTAAAGCTTGCTGTCGAAGCAAGTGGAATCAAAGTTATCTTTTTGACATCAAGAGTGAAGTCGGTGCATATTCAGAACTTCTTTCTTGCCCCTATCTTTTTCTCATTTCCTGTATAATAAGAAAAATATTACCAGAACACTATTATTTAGGGCCACTTGATTTATTTTATTTCCTCACTCCAATGAAACCTGAAGGTCAATTGTGTAGTGGTGTATAAAATGCAGTTTTTTTTCTCTCTCCTCTTACTTTATTTGTATGTAAACCAAATGTAAATGATGTATTATACTGAGTGTGCCAACCCCACTCTCTAGAGCAAGGCTCTCTCTAAGTGCCAACGCTGTGGTCATCATCAAAGGACCACCACCTGAGATGGTCCCCCCCCCCCCCCCCTTTTTTTTTAAATAGAATACACCGGAGACTAAAAGGATAGATGATTAAGTACACACAAAGACTTTATTCTGTATTTAAGATTGAAGATTTAAAAGATAATCTGCTGTTTTTTAAGAAACTGTAATTATAATTGCATGTGCTGTTTATTTTGTGTTTGGAAGTGAGGGCTTTGATGGTTTCATTGAAGCAGAGCCCTTAATGAAGGGGGTTCAATCAGTTGGTTATTATCGATTATTGATTTACATAACTCTTTGCCATATTTTTTTTTTATGTGTTTCATGTATTTGTTTCAACCACTGTTGCCTGATCCTCATTCAAACATGAACATGACTTATGATCATTGCCGCCTTCTAAGAGAGAAACATAATGACAAGGTATCTGTTTTAAATTGAAATAAATTTGTTCCTATACTTGCTCATGGTGTGTGCGTTGGGTTTCATGGTTTTGTGTTCCTAGGGTTAGATTCCTGAGCTAGCTTGATATATAACACAACAAAATCAAGTTGTCAACTGTGTATTTGATTATTTATCAGGGTAAATCTCAGTAGCTAAAGTTTCATATTTAAAATGGAGCCGTAGGGCAATTTTCAGGAATTCGGACGTGCCCTAAAATACATTTTCCTAATTTTAGAGGAACTTTTATAAAATATTGTCATTTCAAGGGGATATTCTAAAGTCTAGCAGTTGTGAAATATCTCACTCCCACCCTTATTCTAATGCAAGAATTATCTGGGGTTTGCTCATGCCTGTCACTGGATTAATCAAAAACTTCTACAATAAAAAAATAAAATGCAATGTCAGTGTATATAATATAAAGTAAAAGTAGTATCCTGGAAGTAGTAGCCTACCCCCTTTGATTACTCTGAACTTTAGTGACGCACACTCCATAGCACACTTTATCAAACTATTAAAATCTATTTTCCGGAAGAAGAAGAAATCGACATTTTCAAAAGTGAAGAAAAATCGTCACAAAGATGTTATTGACTTAAATACAGGACATCAGACCAACATTTCAAAGTAATTCCAGAGTGGATTCAGATCAGTTCAGACATTAAGGAGAATTGTTTTTTTCATTTTTAGCATTTTTAGATATAATTTAGCTGTAAAAACTGTGTAGGCCTATCTAATTGCAAGAGAAAGTTCAGACTTATAGGGGAGGGGAGGTATCCAGTGTGTCAAGTAATACCACTTCATAATACGTTTATTTACCTTTGTGTTTATAAAGGCTAACTGAAAGTATTGTGCCTAACAAATTACATTGATTTATATTTATTAATGTTTTTTTTAAATAGGCATACAGCCAGGGGTGGGAGGTTATGCACCATAATGCAAGAGTATGAGTAACATATTTTTAAACTTTTTGTAAAATTACCTATAAGATTCTCTTTCATATATCCCCTGTCGAATAATGCTCCCTAACAAGATAGGCCTACATGCAAATATTTACTACAGGTCAAATGGCAATGCAAAGAGATAAGATATTGATCATATTACCAAAACTCTTTCAAAGTCTTTACCCAATAATTCAATGTATTTCAAGATTTGGGGTCTGCACATGCATGTAACACTTTTCCATTGGTAGCATGATTCGACAGAACACCGGCCCGGACATGGACATATTATAAATTATTATTATTATTATTATTATTATTATTATTATTATTATTATTATTATTATTATTATTATTATTCAATCAATATCCTTTATTTAACCAGGTAAAATTCATTGAGATTAAAATCTCTTTTTCAAGAATGACCTGGCCAAGAGGGCAGCACCAAGAAACAATAAGAACAATCAACCACAATTCTCATACACCACATTCAACGTCAGGTAAAGTACAATACAAGATCAGGGACAAGACTATATGAAGATTGAAATGAGTACAGTTAAAAATGAAATAAATAAACTGGTGACAGATGAATGAATAAACCCGGCCGTTATCAGAAAATAGCTTTACAAACAATTGCATTGACCAAGAGAACTATCTTCTCTGTCCTTCAGGATTCCTTTGAATTCTCCCAAGGTGACCAGCTTATTATTATTATTATTATTATTATTATTATTATTATTATTATTATTATTATTATTATTATTATTATTATTATTATTATTATTATTATTATTATTATTATTATTATTATTATTATTATAATAAAACCCATGGGCCACAGCTTCAGTTCAGCGCTGCGCCACACGGGGCGCCCGCTTCTCCGCCGCTCGGTTTGTTTTCCGCGTGATGCTGCTCTTCTCTTCAAAGCAGAGGAAAGTCGGGGGCTCATGTGTCAACATCCAGGGTTTCCCCGGGGAGGTGTAGCGTTAACGTTATCCCAAAAAAAAGAAAGAAAAAAAGCGAGAGACTTGATGTCCCTTTGAAGACCGTTTTATTTCTTGTGAGCCTATTCATCCTTTGAGGCGGTGGTTGTTTTGTTTTGTTTGTTTTTTTTGTGGTGACTGCAGAGACCAGAGGACGATCTTCGGCTCGTGCTGCTTTCACGTTAGCTAACGTTATTTTAAACGATGACAGAGTACAAAGTGCCAGCAGCGTCTCCAATCATTTAATATTATCTGGGGACCTGTTAGCTTAGCCAGCTAGCCCGGCGATTCGGTTAAACCAAGGAAGCACGGTGACACACACTGCTGACATGATGTTTCCTCAATCTAGGCACTCGGTAAGTTTTACTGCGTGAACTTGTCCCAGAAAGAAACTAAATAAACTATTAGCGAGCCGAGCTAATGCTAAGCTAACCACCGACAGCTGATACTAGCTCCTGTGGCTGCAGGTAGCTGTCAGCTTGTCTCACAATGCCCGACCTCTCACGACGTTTATACCGTTATAGTAAAGCTGAGATGTCGGGTTACAACCATACAGTCTATGGTTACAACTTTTAACTCCATAAAGATTGTAGCTATAGCATTTGGTGACCAGGTTTTGTCTGAAAACACAATGTGTCGTCGGCTAGCTGTGAGTCCAAACAGCTAATTTAAGTTAGAGGTAGAGTGTGCGAGAGTGACTTAGTGTGTAGGCTATTGTTCGCTGTTTCTACTCTCAACAAACCAAATTACACAAATATAAGAGTGCAACAGAATGTATATCCACCTGATGACTTTGATTAAACAACGGAAAAGATTTGGTCTCTCAAAAGATTTGATTAAAAAAATGCTAATAATATCTGTTAGCATTTTATACAAAAGAACTCAGTCCAACAGTGTTTTCTAAGGAGAAAGAAAAAAAAGGTACAAATGACTACTTTTGAAGGATTACCCGAAACAACTGCGGCTAAATGATGCAGTATAAGAGCAGAAAAGGTGCCTTTTAAATGATAGTTATATACGAACAGAGGAATTAGACACACAAGGCCTTAGTTTAAGCACTAATAAATAATAGTGGATCATGTCACAGTTATTTGCATGCAAATCACTATTACTATTGGTGAAAAGTCCAATTAAGAATTATTCAGATGTCTTTTTCTGTGTGACCAACAAGCCAAAAACACAATGATATCCAGTTCACAATGATGAAAGAAGAGAAAAGGCTGGAACCAGAGAATTTTTGGAATTTGACAACACAAATATTACTCTATTTTCACAATAGTTCCCTAATTTCTTTCCCATAGACTTATTCATTAGTCAACCAATTAATGCAGCTCTAGAAACAATTCAATCTGCAACTGTTTTGATAGTCGATTTTTGACTTGGTAGCCCTAATAATATTGAAATGTTTAGTACCTTTGCTAAACTTATTGCCAGACAATTTGCGTTAAACAACGGACACCCAAAACAGGAAATTATCCTTGCTGACCTCATGTGAGGGACGAGCTTGACAAGAATGCGCAAAATAAAACAAACCATTAACCAAAGAACACCGCAAACACTCCCACAAAGGTGACACATGGTCATGTAAGTATGCATGTAAAATATTTGTTTAAAAAAAAACGATATCTCACTTAATAATTAGTCTTGAAAAATCTCAGAAAATTGTGAATAATTCCTGTCCTGGAGAGTAAAGGGACATCTTCAAATGACTTGTATCGTTTAGTTTAACAACCTAATGATATTGATTTCAAATTTATAACAGAGAAATTGTTGTGTATTTTGTTCCATTTTAAAAAGCAGGATAAGGTGAATATTAGCTGATACTTTTTTTTTCTTCTAGATAAATTCGTCAAACAATAAACAGATCAACCATTAAATCGACTGATCGTTTCAGCTCTATCTGTTTTCTAGTGATTGTATCAGAAATTAATCTGACTTTTCATTACTCAAGGTTTTTTTTTTTTATCTAAAATGTTCGAAAATAGTGAAACATGGCTATCATATATTGACCAAAATATTACATATTCTGCAGTAGGCTAGTGCACTGTACATTTTCGGATGCTTGGTTTGGTTTGGACCTCTGTGTAATCGGGTGAATCCATCCCCTCTGCTCAGTCCCATAATCCCACTGGAGACCTCATGCCCTTGTGCCACTTATTTAGAGAGTAATGAGGTTTAAGGCACCAGATAAATCCTGGATTATGGCTTTGGACATGGTTTAAGTGAAGTCTATACATATCCAGACTTCTAATGCAGCCTCTAAATACCTCCCACACATATGGTCAGCATGGGCGCATCTTAATCTTGCCTTCTGTAAACACATTTCCTCAATCACAACACTCTGCGGTCCTGCAAAGAGGATGGAGGCCGAGGACAGATGTTGCATTATCTATTTGTCAGATGTGGGGGAAAAAAATCTGTGCTTGTTCTAATAATTGAGCTTTGGCTATAGTGTAAGTAGTGTACTATTAGTTAAACATAGTGTCCGTCTTATGAAACCCTTGTTAAGGCTGACCCTCACTTAAGCTATCCTCTCAAATGGATAATCTCAGGGGTCAAGCTAATGTGTCCAAACAAACGTAGACACACATTTTTAACAACTGAACGAAGCCATAATATATTCCCCTGGCCCAATGTCTGCAAACAGGGCTTTTCTAATTGCTCTAGTGACAGTTAGGAACATGTCTAAAGAAATGTTATAATCAAATTTTGGCTTCAGACTGAGGTTGTGGTCCTATGTGTGTGTGTGTGAATCCTGTTCTTGCTCTGTTTCCCAGGCGTCCTCTCAGTCCGGTCAAGCTCTCAAGTTCACCACTTCTGACTCCTGTGACCGCATCAAGGACGAGTTTCAGTTCCTCCAAGCACAGTACCACAGGCATGTAGCTAATGCAACCCACACACATACACACACACACACACACACACACACACACACACACACACACACACACACACACACACACACACACGCACACTCAATATCATTTCAGAGACCCAAACATTTTCCCATGGTTTGTTATAACGCCAAAATGCAATTGACGTTGGTACATTGGCTTTTATTCAAGGCAGATTTTCTGCCTATTTCCTATCTTCACTTTGAGCTAAAGTGAATTTCTGATTTATGTTAACTTTCTTAACCTAGATGTGTTCAAAAATGTAGTGAACTTGCATTTTATTTTCAATGTTGTCTGTGTTGTCCATTATGGGTAGGAGGAATATGTTTAATATTAAAATTCAATCTTTTATAATTAAAAAAAATACAATTAATTTGAATACATTTTTAAACAGACATTCAAACAAATTATTTTGCATTTTGCAATTCTAAAGATGAAGCCAGCAACTTAGCTCTGTCTAATGAAGACAGGTTTTAGAGTAACCAAGTAATTCCCCAAAACAAAATGTCAAAACTAGTGTGGGATACATTTGCCTTTTTAATTGTTTAATATTTATTTTCCTTTTCTACGCAGTTTGAAGTTGGAGTGTGATAAACTGGCCTCTGAAAAGTCAGAGATGCAGCGTCACTATATCATGGTAAGTGCCGCTCCGACTGACGTGAGTGTTTTTAATCTTTCTCTGATCTTCTGTAACAATCAAACAACAAACAGGTTAGGTAGCGTTGCTGTCTTAACATAGACATTCTAGTGCACACCAGGAATGTCTGGTTAGATAGGATTGTCTGTAGATAGATTTAAAGGTTTTCTGATAGCCTATGATAAATTACAGATCAAATGACGATAAACAAATACATTTCCCAATACATAAGCCACATATTTAATAGGCATACCTACAACAAAGTATACTCTAATTGTGTATATTTTTCTATTGCTTTAGTGACCAGGTATTGTGTACCAAAGGATTCTTAGTTTGTGTTAGAAGGTTTACTTATAAAGTTTGTCTTTCCTCCCTCTTTGTTTTGTAGTATTATGAAATGTCGTACGGACTGAACATTGAAATGCACAAACAGGTAACCAACTTCTCCTCTACTGAATCCTTATTGTAGTCGACCACATCTGGTATTTTGCTGTTCTGACGTACTTCATTTTTTTTTCTTCTTCTTTACAGGCTGAAATAGTGAAAAGACTGAACGGGATCTGTGCTCAGGTGCTGCCTTACCTGTCACAAGAGGTAATGTAAAGACACTCATGTTCAAACTACACCTTGGTTGTATTTATTAATGCTATCAACATTTTAACAAGCTTAAGATTTGACTGTTTATTCTATAAACCATACAAAAAATCTGAAGGGACATTTCAAAAAAGAATCGGTTGTCTTCTTGTTGCAGCATCAACAGCAAGTCATGGGCGCCATAGAGAGAGCCAAGCAAGTCACGCCCCCCGAGATGAACTCCATCATACGGGTGAGTTGACTTTGTACAGAAGATGGCCGTAGCTATCAGTTGAACAACTTATCCTGCAACCAGTCACTACTTCACCAGTCTTGTAGCAAAACTTTATACTTGACCTTTGATGATTGATTAATCACTTAGTGTGACCATGACTTATAATTCCTCCCCTTCAAGTTTTGTGTGTATTGCACCTCACAATCAAACTAGGGCTGTCAAGCGATTACATTTTTTTATCTAATTAATTACAGGCTCTGTGATTAATTAATGTAAATTAATCGCATACTTTTATGACACTTTTATACCTGTTTATAAACAGCTGTATAGCCTGCTAGTACAGTTTGTTTCTCTCTCTCTCGCTCTCCGTCTCTCGTAACTTCTGTCTCCACAACAGACAGCGCTGCACTGCCACAGATGCCTATGCCGATTCATTCACCATCGTCGTACTCATAGGCAAAAATATTGACACATACACACACACGGGGCGGGTGTCCGTTTACGCGGGAGACGAGACAGCTAGCAAACAAAATTGAGACACACGGAGGAAGATTGAGAGATACTTTTGAACCTACATTGTTGCACCCACTAAATCAATAATGCACAGACACTGCGGAGAATAAAGTAAGATGTCTTCCTACCTTCATGCTTATTTGCCCGAAGCATCCCATAAACCGTCCATAGAGCCCTCGGCCCCGCCCTTTCCCCTGCTTCTCTCTTTACTTTTCTCCCTTTCACCCGTGCGGGCTGTGTATGCAAGCTACAGGTGCAGCTCGGTGCAGCTGCGCACCACTTTTGCACCGGGTCAAAGGGCATTATAGAAGTGCGATTAATCTGCGTTAATTTTTTTAATCGCGTTAATTTTTCTGTGATTAATTAATCGAAATTAACGCGTTAATTTGACAGCCCTAAATCAAACTAATTCAAAGCTAAGTCAACATCAAATTAGACTTCTTTGTTTATTTCTATGTAAAAACCCAGTATTATATGTACTAAAATTGGTTTACTAGAAATGGAATTTTAGCCTAAAAATTGATATTGCCAAGTTTGTCCTGAAAAATAATATGATACCAATTTTGAGTACCTGATTTTAAGATAATTTTGAGCCTTTTGACTGATATCAAGAAAACATTTTCAGAGACAAAATCCTCTTCCCCGTTTTATATTGGAGTGACTGGCCGGGATCAACTTCAGGGCCACAGGGACCACACAATGATCCAAGCTTGGCTACTATAGCCCATGGTTGCATATGATTCTAGTGCTGATCCTTGGGGCCTGGTGTTTGACATTGTGTGTGTGTGTTTGTTTGTGTGTGTTTTCAGCAACAGCTCCAGGTGCAGCACCTGTCCCAGCTGCAGGGCCTGGCTCTGCCTGTGGCCCCGATGCCCCTAGGCCTCTCTCAGCAATCCATGCCCGCCGTCTCCTCCAGCTCCGGCCTGCTCTCCCTCTCCTCCATCCTGGCCAACTACTCCCACGGACAGGCCCAGGCCGCCAAGGAGGACAAGGCCCGGGAGGCTGCGGAGAGAGCGCCACGAGGAGACGACGGGGACAAGTCAGACTAGTGCGCACACAAGAGGAAGAAGGTTTGGAGGGAGGAGAGAGAGGAGAGGTAGGGTAGTGTGAAGTGTGTGTGAAGAGGGGAAAAAAAGAAATGTAAAACTGTAACTGTAAATGGAGGTTGATGTAGGTCTGGCTGCCTGTCTGCTGAGTGTTCATGTAGAAGAGTAACTGCAGGGATGGGGACGTGGGGCAGAAGCTGTGTTGGATGTGCAGAGAACGATACTGCTGAATGGCTGAGAGTGAGAGTTAAATGTTTTTATTACTTAGAGGTAATAGACTCAGTTCAGGCTTCTAGACCTTAAACCGATGCTTCTTCTTTTCTTTTTTTGTGCGCGTGCGTATGCCACTGTTGTTAGGCTTGTTAACCACGATACACGTTTTCCCATTTGGAGTGAGAGCTGAGGATGAAAGCTAACAGCAGTGTCCCTTAAAATAGATCTGCCTTTCACAGTTTCTTTATTTTAACTTTCATCTGTGATCAGTGTTTTTTCTTTTTTCTTTAGTCCTTTAAATTGTTTCTTGCTTGTCCGTGTCAGCCGGTCACAGTAAGCAGTTTGAACAACATCTCAGTTCCTTCTTGATTCATTTCTCTGCTCTCAAAACGTACAATAGCTCCATTGCCTTTTTTCCAAAGAGAAAAATGATCTGTTTGGAAAGTGAAATCATTCATTTATGCCAAATAGAATCTTAGTCTGAAGGTAAATTGTAGGTTTTTAAAGGGACATTTCACTCATCAGGTGCATTCAAACCCTTAAAACATAAACCACACCATTTTCTTTTTTTTTCTCACATGACCAACCACTGGAAGCCTTACCTTGGCTGTGTACCTCAATCCTAAATAAATGGGATTATATTTCGTTGAAAAAAAAAACTATAGTTTGTACAAACAGTAGTGTACCCTTGGGTGTCTAATAAGTGTTTCATAGGCCTAGCTGCTGCTGCTGCTGCTACGCACGCTACATGGCATGGACCATGACTCGTCTTTTAAGTGACAAGAATTCGAGCTCTGGAAAAAAAAGGACTTTATTTTGACATGTTTTCAGGAAGTTAAAGACAGGATAATTAGACATTCAAAATGTCTGTGTGTGCTTGAGTGAATGTGATCAGTAAGGCGAAAACACTTGTTTGATTTAACTTCATTTTTTTTTCTTAAAGTACCTTTTGGATTTTCCCCACCCTAGTACTGATCCACTCTCTCACTGACCGAGACAAACTTGAACCAGATCTGAACTTCAGAACCAGATGGTCGTCAAAAGACATACTTTTGCTGTATTTCTGAGAGTTGACACACTTCAGTTTATACTGAGACTGTATCAAGCGCCTGTGTTTTCCTGTCTTGCTTAACTTTTGTGTGATTGTGATTTACCCCCCTCCCCCCCATTGTTTTAATGAAGACTGTGTCCGAGGTGAGTTGCGAAAGCTCTGTAAGCAACAGCAAAACAAGCGTTCCCTCAGATAACAACATATTATCAACATGATTCTCTCTTCTGTTATGTGTGCTGGTCAACAAAGGCTTGTGTCCTTTTGCAAAATCTGTGCTTCATATACTTGATACTACATGCTAATTTTGAAAAGTAAATACTGTCTACTTGACAAAATACCTTTCTTGTAGTTGGTATGCAAGAAATGAAATGTACTGTTTTATACTTACAGGAAACTAGGAGACATGTGCCGACATTAAACTTGACATGGAAAGAGCAATGTTTAGCATATATTTGCCATTTCCAGCTTCATTAGTATTAGTTAATAACAATTTCCCCCCCATTTGAATATGCTATATTTTGCTCCTTTTTAGAGAGAATATAATCAGTAAAGAGAAGCTCTTTTTCACTCTCTTTATTATGAATTTCCTGTTACTTTTCATGTAGACAAACGTGTCCAACACATGGAATGACTTATAGGAGAGCTGTCTTAAGTGTGCACTGTTCATCCCCACATTCAAACGATTACCGCTATATATCAGGAAGTAGGCCATCCGCCGTTGTTTGTGACGGCTGGCTTTTCAGCCCACCTTTAAGTGTGGCTATTTGAAACCGCTATAAACCCTTTTCCTCTGTCATGGTTGGACGACACATTTTACAGGCTGGTTGTTTTCTAGCATAACCTGGCTCTTGGATGGAGCTAGTTACCTTAGGGAGCTAGTGTGTTCACACTGGGAAAGTGGTAGAATAAGGGTTCAAAAACTGTGGGTACGCAGACTGAAAAAGTTTGAGTGTGCTGTTGATGGGCTCACAATGAATTGAGCAAATGAAATGGAGGAGCTGCTTGGCACAGCTGGAAACATTTAAATGTGTGGGAGATGGTGGTGAATCAGCTATAGAGACACTTCAGAAAATAACTTTTGGAAAAAACATGTCTTTTTGACAACTTTAACCTGAAGTTACTTTTTAGAGACCGTTAAATCAACCTCCAATTTAACGAATGTTGCATCTTTTTTTGTAAGAATAGAACTGAAGCATTTAGATTTCTTTAATACCAACTGCATGACACAATATACTATAAAAAGGTTAGTTTATTGTTCATACTGTATGAAGTTAATATGTGGTAAAGTATGTAGCACAGCAGGGGTTTGAGAATAGGAATGTTCATATTTGAGCCAGCAGAGGGCAGCAGTGCTCTCTAATTGATCATCAGTGTCTAAAGCGTTCACCTTATCATCACCGTTCTCCTCCTCCTGTCCTTATGTCCTGTCCATGTGCAGATTGTCTGTTATTCCCCTGTAATGTGAGTGCTTTCCAGAGCTTTGACAACCCACCTTTTTAATGTCCGAGAACGAAGCTACAATTATTTTTTTCCCCCTCTGTATTTTAATTTGAAAAGCACTTAAGTTGTGGCTCAGTGCTCTTTTATTTTGTTTATTTTTCTTCTTCTTCCTGTCTGTGTTAGTGTTGGGGAGCTGGGCATTTTCCCTCCCCAGAGATTTGACCTTAACATATCGAGTGCGAGAACAGATCTGTTAAGTCATTCACACTCATAATGTTGACGTCAGTCTCTGTAGAAAACCTCCTTTGGCAAAATTCAGACATATGAATGGTATGTGTGTTTGTTTTTTGCTGTGAAGGGCCAATTTGTATACATATGAATATATCAATATACATATTTTTTAAAGCATTTTTGTATGTTTCAAAGCTGCTTTTTAACGTGTGTGTATCATGGAAGATTTGGTGTTGTATGTGTGCATTACAAGCCTACAGTTAAAGAGAGGCACAATGTTGTATACCATGACGTTTTCCTGTTTTTTCTCCCATTCTCTCAGTAGGCAGTAACACTTAACATTGTTTTCTAGGTTTGTAAATGTTTTTTTTTTTTGTGCAAACAAATCAGTTTAATGTGTCTCTGAACACAGTCTCATTTTAAGATACCTGGGGCCGAAAAAAGATACATAAAAAAAAAACAGATGTAAACAAGCAACTGTGTACTCTTATGAGAATGAATCAACCTTTTAGCAGTAAGGAAGCTTCTCTGGTGCCTTACAAATAAAAGACGTGATTGAGAGTGGTCATTTGTGTTTGGTTGGTAACTGTGTGGAAAAAAGAATGAAGCAATCTGAAGGACGAAAAGGCAACATTAAACCGCATCAACATCACATAATCACTGTCTCATCGAAGCCGAATCATGAAATGTAACTTTTGGAAACCTGATGATAACAATAAAAAACATGTTTGATTAAATCATTTTCAGTATGAGGTTTGGAACCTCCAGCTGACTTGGATACAAGTGAGAATTGAGGGGATGATGCAGTCTCACAGTGCAATTGAATTCTCTATTGGATAAGTAACAGATGAGTAGGCAACCTACCATCCTGTAACATTTAAGGACTGGATGTAATGTGAAAGATGAGACAAATCCACATTATCACCTGTCAGCGCAGTTTCCATCGGATCACAGCATTTAGTGTTCAGCTCATTGTTTTAATTCACCCTTACAGCTCTCATCCACCTTGCCTCTTGCAAAACAAAAAAATAAACTGCTGAAAAATAAAGTTAGAAGCTAGCAGGGGAAAACTGGAGCTTCAAGCATCAAAAAGCTATAATAGAACAAATGATACCGAGCCATTAGACGTTCATGAGGTGGCCAGATCCTAATCCTAATTTTTGCAAACATATCCAATTCATAATGCAATTATGATTTTGTTGTTAAAGTTTGTTTAACATTTAATACAGCCTTAAAGAAAGAATTTAGTATTTTTTCCTCTTTCTGAAATTTCTAGATTCCTTTTTAGAGCTCACATCATTACAATATTAAATGACAACGTAAACATCTTTCCTTTTGGCTTGAAAATCCTCAGAACATATTGTGAACAGTTTGAATGGGGACCATTTCTTTGGCAGTCAATTGTGTTAAGTTCCCCATCTTTTACATTTGTACAGCAGCTTCTCTATACCTATTGGCGTACTGTACACCACTAAAGACGTAATTGCAATAATGTCTTATCTAACTGCAGCAAGTGGTGTGGATGATCCAGAGACACTTTCACTGGAAAATTATTAATTTTACTTGAACCATTGAATCAGGGTGGAGGCTATTCCTCAAAACTTGCCAAATGAATAATAAACTAAATGCGTGACTTGACTTTGAAACTCAGGTGGAATGACCAGAATTTGGCAAGGCTCTGGGATAGCTATGACAAAGAAAACATCACCTGATCTATCCTCTGGGATAACTGAACAGTTTTTTTTCCTTTTGTTAAAAACACCTCTGACGTGGCTGAACAACCCCATTCCTTTGGCACTGAGGAATCCCAGCAGCATCGTCAGCAGCAGGTCCAGACTTGAACCCTGCGTCAGTGCGTTATGCACTGCTTTTAACAAGAACACAGCAGAGAAATGGCTGAAATCAGCCAAAACAATAATATTCCCTTTACTTCACAACACAAAAAGACAGTCCTTTGCATATTTTTTTTTGCTGTTAAAGTAAGAACTCAGACATCATGCTGGCTAATATTTATGGAGAAAACAACCGACAGGCTGAACAAAAGAAAAGATTACATTATGTTCAGTTTCACAATGGGTTACACATGTTATGAAAAGGAAGAAAGAGGTCCATGGAGTGGTATTTAGTTTGTGAAAGGATTGGAAGTGAATTTGTGGTTCCACAAGTGCTTGAAAGTTCAAGAAAACCAAAGCAAAAAGATGGTTTATGGGATGAATATGCCAACTTATCTGTGTCAGTCCTTTTCCAAACCATTTATGTGAATGTATGTATGAGAGGAAAGATATCAAGAACGATGTTGCCAGCTGTCAAAGTTGCACTGTAACATCACAGCAAAAAATAGTGGCAGTGCATTCTTAAAAAGGCTACACAATTTATTAGATACAGTAGATAAACTTTTAAAAAAAATTGTTAGTACTATACATAATCATGTAAATAGTTTAAGCAGTCCATCGTTACACATGCACATCTTCTGAAGGCAGTAAAACAGAGGCATCTGCAGAGAGATCAAGCTCCAGTGTAGGTAAAAACAAGTCTTATCAGACTGCAACAATTAATGTGGAAAACCGAAATTCAGCCTCAAAGGTGTTGTCACTCCATCCAAAGACAGAGAGAAATCTTTGGTGGTTTTTGAAATTTACAGATCTCTTCGGTTTAAAATCACAGCATAAATTCTCCACCACAAAATCTGACACTTTTTTTCCTCAGCACAGAATTTAGATTAAAACAAAAACCTTAAAATATATATCATTGCAAACTTTTGAATGGTACAACACTCTACACATGTACACAAATCACACATTTTCACAACACACACACACACCCCCAAACTAAAAGACAAACAGTCACACGGGGCTCCTGTTCCAACAGGTTTCGGGAATCTGAGGGTTCAAAGTTTAAAAAAAAATATATATATAGAAAATAATTGGGAAGTCCTCTCAGAGTGGAGCAGTTCTAGTCTGGATTTCCAAGTAGTGGTTACTGCATCTGGTTATTTTGACTGTACAAGTCACAGGTTCTTTGGTAACATAGCTGCTGTTAAGAGTGTGAAGGCCCGGGTTAGTAAGAGTAGCTGCTGCAAAAATAGCTCATACAGGTCCAGAGTAGTTGTAGTGGTTTCCGTGCTGAGAGTCGGGAGGCGGTGGGCTCGGTTTGCGTTCAAGGTGCTCTATCTCTGCTGTGTCCGGTCGGGTGCAGCTAGGGGGGCGCTGCTTGAAGAAGTCGGACTGATATCGGACCTTAAAACAATCCAAAGAAGAAGAAAAATGTCAAGAGATTTGAAAATTTACTACTGACTGCACTGATCAAAAGCTTTTTCATATAGCAAAAACCTGCTGTTGCAGAGTACGAAACGGGCGTGATACAACTGATAAAACATGCTTCAGTGACAAAACATATATAAAAACTTCTACATTGTAATGTCTTCCAGTCCTGTAACAAATGATACCTTTGTGGGACTTATTTCCAGAGACTCAACTCAGTCACCATTTTAGTTGTTGTGGCATCGTACACAATATACATTTTGACAAAATATAAAAAATATGTTTTATTATATATTGAAAATACAGTCTGACAGCGAAACAGTACCACTGTAAGTACAAAGCCTTCACAATGTCCCATTAGGTGAACACAATGTTAAGTGGTTGAGGAAGATTTTTGAATGTCCATCGAAGTCTGCATTTCATAACCAAATATGGTAACGTCAAGCAAGAACTGTCCCACTTTAAAGGATCTAACTAAACACAGCCGTTTGTGCCTTAATATGGAGCACACAGGGAGTATGTGTGTGTGTATATGTGTGTGTTTAGCCCTCAAAATCCCATAATCTATCAAATGCCAGCCAACTGTTTTTTTAATGTGTCCAGAAAAAAATCATGTGACTAAATTAAATGAGCTATTAACATTCAGCCGTGTGGAAATGTTTATCACAAGGCAATAGATGAGAACAAATGAAAATATTTACCATAAGCTTTTACACTGTTTACATCATGTGTTAGACTCTTACCGATAAATTGTGTATCATGGAACTAACAAATACCAGACCCCACTGTTTTTATACCACTTTTCCGACTGTTTGCCGAAACTTCCTGCTGGTAAACTAGAAACTTTTGGACTCAACATGCTAACAACAACAAAAAGTCTCATTATGCCGCTGTAATCATAAAAACTTTCAACTGAATCTAAATCAGTCTGTTGTTCTCACCGTGAGCACAGCGATGATAGCTCCCTGCACCAGCCCCACCAGCACGTCACTCCAGTGGTGTTTGTAGTCAGACACGCGTGTGTAACCTACATACAGAGAGAACGCCAGCAGGAAGAACTGGATGGTCGGTCGGACCAGTCGCGTCCACTTCCCCTGCATCCGGGCCTGGACGTAGAGCTGCACACACAAAAGCACTTTGATGTTTCAAGACCAACTCTTATCTAAATGTAAACCTCTTTATATATAAATTGTGTGTGTTTATGTGCTTGTGTCTATGTGTGTATACTTTATGGGCCATTTGTTGAGGAGTCAGCAAAATATACTATTTAAAAAAAGGATCCTTTACTGAAAAAACAAAAAACACTTTTTACAAAGGATATGACCCGTGTAGATGTAAAATAAATGAATCATTTTCTTTCTTTAAAACGTTAAAATGTTACCTAAATTTAACAAAATGTTTAAATAAAATGATTCAAATATGTGTTTTTTTGAGAATCATCTAAATTACGAGGTATGAGAATGGAAAATATTTGAAAGTTTCCTAAAAGGAAAAAATCATATTTTGGCCAACCCAATCCACCCACATGCACAGAAAGATCTGAGGTAAGGCTACTTTACATAATAAAACAGTTCTGTATAGAAAAATGTGGATGCTCCAGCAGTCTTTCAGCATCGCACTTCAGAATAGTAACAGGGATTAAACTGAATCTATCAGCTTCCGCCCATTGTACACTGTGTGGTATGACAACAATGATGTTTTTCAAACATAAACCCGTGCCTGCATTGAGCGCTCCCTCCCTTGTGAGGGTCTTTGGTGAACAGGCTTTCTTTTCTCAAAAACACAGAAGTCTTACGCAACAACAATGGTGGTGACACACTCACCGACAGAAAGAGCATGCAGTACATCCCGAAGGACGAGTGGCCGGAGTAGAATGACAACCTGAAGAGCAAAACAGCAACAGGGAAAATAATTCAAGAACAAAATTCACTCATGTTTTCAGTGATTTTCAATAAATATGACTGTGAAATAATGAAGTTCTGGAGGTATTTTGGGGTACTGAGTTAAATGAAGCCATTTAAGACATCATCGTTGGTAACTTGTGATAGACATTTGATATCAACTTGAATCCAAAAATAGGCATGGGACACTAGAAGAATTTAATGTCACAATTATCCCGGCCAAAATAAATGCAATTCAAGATATTCTCCCGATAATCATCAAAAAACTCTTAAAATATAATGGAATCACTTTACATTTAGTTAAGAAACTAGTATTATTGCCTAACAGATAGGATAGGACATTCTTAAAAACTTAAACTATAACACAGAGCGAGGCCAGCCCTACAAACGCAAAAGATGCCGAGTGAGTTCATTGGTTGTTGCCCTCTTTAAAAAGAAAATGCCATGAATACCATTAGGTCTTCACAAGTCTTGTTTTGTAAAGAGATACAATGTGCAAGCCAAGCCTTTGGATTTAGGATTTGTGAATAACTGTAAAGATGCATCTCCTCCTTGAGGCACTTCAAAATAGAGGACTATACATTAAAAGGACTATACAAGAGCCATAGATTCTCGTGTCGGGATAATCGTGAATAATGGTTCGATTATGGATATTGTGTTGTACCTGGATTCAGTCACGTTGCGAGGGTTTCCGGTACAGTTGATCTGCAGCATGTATCCGTTACAGCTGACCGGGTTGCACACGGATAAGAAGTTTGGGCGAGGACGACCTATGGTGAACTTGGCCAGGTCAGTCAGTGATTGGCTGACGGCTGCTCCGAACAGGAAGGTGCCCACCACCTTATAAAGAGCCGACAGGTACTGGTTGAATTGGGAGTTTGAGTGCAGACGCTTTGTGTGCACAAGGTAGGCCTCTCCTGAGGTGATCTATGGAGACACAATGAAAGGGTTATCAAGTCATTTTAGTTGGTGGGGGGGAGGGGGGAATCAAGAAAATTATGTAATTTTGTTGTCATGTATTTTAATTTTAATGCTCAGACAAATAGGTGACTTACAATAACGATTGAGCAAGTGATGGTGACGGCAGCCATTGCTCCATGGGAGATGGTGTCTTTCCTGTAGGCATAGCTGATGCTCTTATCGTCGCAGTAAATTCCTCTTTGGTACGGAGTGAACATTAACGTCAGGATGGCTGAGGGCAGTGACGCTGGAGGAACAAGAGACGACAGTCTTAGCAACAAAAAATCCACTTCCAGACAGTGTGAAATCAAAATAATACAGTGACCAAATTGGACCTTCCTTGTTTCAGACAATCACGGAAAACGTGTGCCAGATATTTTTCATCCCATTAGGTGCAGCACGTCATTGTGAACATTGTAAATATACTAAAAGGCTTTTCAGAAATCTATAAAAAAAGTTTCCCGAATAGATATTTTGCCTACTAAAAACAATCCAACAAGCAGCGCCACAAACATATCCTATAGTGCCGATAATTATTATGGGATAATATCACGAGAAAATAGCCTTGTGACACTTAAAGCAATATAGTAAAAAAATGTACAGTATATATGCAACAACAGTTCCTCAACCAAACAGAGGTAATCGATACTACTGGCGTTTTTCTTTTTGACAGTAGAGGAGTTTGCTACTGCAATCGAAGCAGAAAAACTGCAGTCTTCAGGAGCCACACTGTATTTTCAAAAAGCTGGAGGTCTGTCCTGAGACTGCGATGACAATTGAACCACCACACAATGAGTAGGGGCTCAGGAAACAGCTAAGAACACACTGACTGGACTAATCTTTTGGCGTTGGGCAAAAGTACCGACTCTGCCAAGCAAATGAACTTGTCATCGGTATAGAGCTCAGTGGCAACAACTTCACCCCTTCAGGTCGCAGTCACTCTCGGCGGAGGGTGGGGGGGGGTGGGCTTTCGCCCGTGGAAACACGACCGGACAGGACGGCTAAGACCTTTCACATCAGGGCAAAGTTTACACAGCACAGGGGCCTGGGAGCTGTGGTTTGAACTAGGACACACACACACACACACACACACACGACGGAGATAAAGGGGTCTCAAAGAAAAATATTTATAAGTCTGTGATGACAAATGTCCATGTGTAAACTGGAAGGAAGATTTGCTTCAACAGTTTCTCCACAAGTGCAAACAAAAGAGTTTGGAGTTGGCCCAGCAGCAGCAAAAGCACATAAATCTGTCTCTTAAATCTGAGCGGGGACAATAGTCCAATCTACAGGGTTGATGTCACAAACCTTTTTAACTACAACCCTTAAACTGTTTTCCTGTTTTCAAGTCAACCCTAAGCTGAACCGCTGAAACTCACAGGACCCGGAATGGATGGAGTTTGTTTTTGCAAGCGAGGAGCTGTATATTGACTGGGTAGTGCCATAAGAGCGACTCTCCACTAACAGATTGCTTCCTTCCTCCAGAGCATGCGACTGTTGCTGTGACAGGCTGGGCTAAATGAAACCACATGAAAACACACAAACACAGAAAAAGGAAAAACATGGTCCAGACAGCAAGGTAATTCCAACATGACATCATGTGAAAATGTGGATGTCTACAGGTGAGAATTAAGTCTGATGTCACACACACACACACACTGTGGCAGGTGTGTTTTCTCCGCCTCCTGCTATGCACATCACTGTGAGAATGAACCTTGCTCAGGGGACTGCAGGCCATTTAAGGAGGAAGTTTAAAAATGGGAATGTGAAAGGAAAGAAAGAAAGAACAAAACTGGCAGAATACCCAAACATAAAAGTGAGAAACATCTAGGAAAAGCAGGGGATAATGACATGATATGGGGAGCCTGGTTGCCTGATAGATACTGAGCTACTGAAGGAAACTCAACACAAAGTTCTGTCTGTGCGTATAGTAAAAACAATACACACACACACACACACACACACTCACTGGCCACTTTATTAGGTACACCTGTTCAATTGCATGTAAAAACGAATAGCTAATCAGTCATGGAACATGGAAGCAACTCAATGCATTTAGGCACGTAGACGTGGTCAAGAAAACTTGCTCTAGTTCAAACAGAGCATCAGAATGGGGAAGAAAGGGGTTTTAAGTGACTTTGAACGTTGTATTGTTGATGATGGTGCACGGCAGGATGGATCCATGCTTTTTACATGAAATTCTGACCCTACCATCTGAACTACGCAACTGAAATCGAGACTCAGACCAGGCAACATTTTTCCAATCTTCTATTGTCCAATTTTGGTGAGCCTGTGCGAATTACAGCCTCAGAGTGGCACCCGGTGGGGTATTCTGCTGCTGTTACCCATCTGCTTCAAGGTTGGTCGTGTTTTGTGGACAGTTATACACATAAAGCAGTTATGCTGCAACATTGGCCTTAGTCAGTATTGGCCCTTTTTTAGCCCCGCTTTTGGTCTCCACCGATTGTATTTAGCTTGTAAAAACTCCATTGTGTTCAGTTTACCAGCTGGTTGCACACTGTCTGACTTCTCTGCGGTGCCGAGCAGCTATTGTAGAGTGGGTTTTTTAAAGCCGTTTCCTACCCTAAAACAAGGCTGTAAGAGTAAATCAAAATTGTAAAGACTGGACAAGACAACAATGAGTAGTAACTCAAAGCTAAGTGCAGCTGCAGATTGGAGTGATAAATCCCTGGTTCATCACCACCACAACCCCATTAACAATACACAGTGTAACGGGAGACATTCTTACAACAGAAATACTATTTGTGTATGTTACTTTGAAAGTGTATGTTGTGTTGTTTTGCATGAGCATCTCTCCATATGTTTATGATTAAAAGGTGCTATGAGTAACTTTTAAATATTTCTGAAACTGTCAATTGTTCCTTCGGGATCATAAACTACATCGAACAGCAAACAAGACCATAATGCTGTTATATTTTTTCTTAATGCCTTTGTCATGGGCACGCTCACCCAGGAATTGCAGCTGGCGTAGTATAAACAGTACCGCTTTTGTCCAAAGGGGGTGCAAGAATTAACACAAACTGAAAGTTCCCTGGAGCACCTGCACAATTTAATGGCGTCCAATTCAAAAACCTTACAACAGAGGCTATTATTGTTATTATAATAATCATATTTTACAGATGTCTGTGTTTTCCTGCAACTATACCTTTGACTACTACTGTATGTTGCTGTGTTTTGGTTTAGCTTTATTGACTGTCTCTATCAGTCGGCCCTACCCAGCGGTTAATCACCACTCATTAGCCGAGGACCACACACACACACGGGCTGCAATGCCTAATGTAAAACGGGTTTCATTTGTGTCACTAATGATGTTGGATGACACGTAGTTTCCACATTAAAGATCATTTATTTTTATTAACAGAAAGCCCTGCCTTTGCTCCTCACATCTTTGAGTTCATTATTCCAGCAGGTCAAGCATGCTCTCAGCCCAGCTTTGAAGTGAGGCCCAACCATTGTTTATTCTGCAGGGCGCAAGGATAACATTTAGATAAGAGAATGCTTGTTTGACACAAGTCTCTGGTGGCTACACACTGCCAGGGCGGACAGTTGGGCAATGGCCTTGGAAACACAGACACACGGTATACACTGCTACGCTCATTTAACAACAGAATCAGTGAGGAAGTCAATTCCCCCTCGTATCAAACATGCTCCAACAGCCTCTGGGAGCCGAGCCTATAGAGAGTTCCTATTATCTATGTGGAACTGACTGTTTTTATCTGCTCTATTATTTTAGAAGGCCTGGTATGTTTTTATAGGCCTGCACTGGTGGGGTGGCCCGCCCTCCCAGAGGCTGGGCCGAGCCGAGGCGAAGAGAGGTTTCTTCCCTAAATTCACTCAAAACCTGCAGTTGTGCCTTTCCTATCAAAATTAGAGACTAAATGGCAGCACAAATGTCATAGCTTTTGTTTTGCATACATGTCTATGAGAGTAAAATGAGAAGGTTTATGCTATACTGATACTAATCTCATGTCTGCAGAGCTTGAGTCAGGATGTGGTTAGCCCCCCATAGGCTAGCCTAGCTTTGCATAAAGATAAGGCAGTAATAAACAGAGCTAGGCTGACCCAAAATATAACGAGCAAGACCTCCTTTGCCATCCTCTTTGCATTATATGCATCTTGTTGGTTTAACCCACCCAAATGAAAATTAAAGAATAGTTTTGGTAGTTTAAGGGGAGTTACGCATCTAGCCTAGCTTAGCACAAATAATGGAAGCGTGAGCTAGACCGGTTCACTTCTTAAAGTTCAAAAATACACCAACTAGCACCTCTAAAAGTCACCAGTTAACACATTATGTCATCTAGGCTATGCATTGCACAACAGCCGTGACATTCCCGAGTCTTGTCGTTACAGCGATGTTGCCAGGCAACTGAGACGCCACATTTGAAAATGGTCACGTAACTCCCTCTAAAACCACATGTGGTTTTTACCTGAGCAGGTAATATCTGAAAATACTCCAAACTAAAAAGGTGTTTACTTTATAGTGAACATCTTAATGAACTTTTTATTTTATTTTAATTCATTTAAAAAAAAAATAGGCCTACAGTTTACTCCCAATACTTTCTGGGCTAGGTGAAACTGTAGGTAAATAGTTCTTTGGTGGACTGTTAGTATCGCCCTGCTCTAACATTTTGCATGTAGCTGCTGAGTTTATTTTCTCACCCTTTTCACATTCACTGCAAAACTTTTGCAGCTGCAAACAATGTAAAAAACAAGTTCCTCTTTCAAAAAGAGGCACACACACAAAGTGTCTGTCTTCAGTAACAAAAAGGCCACAGGAGAGATAAAAAAAGCAAGAAGAGAAAGTATTGTTTTACGCTTTCCCAATCTCTTTGGCAAGAACACCCCCCCACCCCGATCGCACTTTGAGAAAATAAACATGATGGAATTTGGGATCAGACACAAGTGCAACTTCCCCTTGACCTCTGACCCAGCGGGAAGTGGGAAGTGTTCCTGTTATTCTGCCCTCAAGATGAGCGGTCGAGGACCGGGGATAACCGAGACATTGATAGGAAGCAGAACCAGGTAACATGGTTGTAGGTGAACATTTGTTTGGGGGATGTATGTAAAATCTCGACAGGCGACTGTGAGATGTGTGCGTCTTCCACTCCGTTAGCAGACAGGGATTCGCAACTGTTCCACATCACACCAAGGTGCTCAGAATACCAAGATTTAACTCTTGATGATCCCTCTTGGGTGTATTTGGTGTTCATTGCTGTGTGATTTCTGTACTGCATTTCCCAGATGTGGTTTGTCTTTTTTGTGTCTGTTCTTTTCATTTTGACCATCACTGTTTGTAATGTTTAAAAGGGGGTTTATCTTCAACAAAATCGAGGAAAAAGTGTTGTTGGAAAGATAGTGCATAATTTCCTGTTAGGCAGGGGATTTTTTGCTGGGAAAGTCCTACACGACACCGGATGGTTTTTCTTGGGTTATTGCTGCATACTACTTTAACCCCTTCAGAGCTGACATTTTTCAAAATAATGTGTGTGTGCGTTTTTTGTTTGTGTCATCTCACATCTTCCGTCTTGGATATTCCCATTGAAGTTTAACCCTGTATTTATATTTAAATGCACAAATTAAGTTATTTTACACCAACAATATGTGATTTTGGGCCACTTGAGGGCAGCAAAAACAAGATTTAAAAAAATATTGACATATTATCAGCTTTATTTTTGACATGGCAACATTGTCTTACACATCCCTCAAGTTACTGAGCAACATTATACTTCAATTGGAATCATGTTTCAATCCACCTGATGATTGTGATTCCAATATTCACACTTTCTTTTGGTTCGGTTCTGGTCTCAACCAACTCTAGAGGGAAATAAATACTGGACTTTGTTCACCAGCTACTGACTCACTGATCCTGTGCTCTCTCGATTGACATTTTTTCTTTGCAAACATCAACTTATATCATTTCAATCAATTTATCAATTTATATTTCTGTCAAAAACCATGTAATTGGTTAAATCAGCCAAAGTCAAATTTTAGGACAATGTGACTGGCTGTCCACTACAATTAATGCTAGGTCTGAAATACAATGATGCTGCATATACTTTAGTATGTGGTGGATTGTGCAACTATATTGTTTTCGCCAAGGATGATGTTACGTTTTAAATTTACGAGTCACCTTTTTAGATAATAGAATAGCACGTTTCAAAATGTGGCGGAGAAATAAAGTGACATTCTTGGTGTGAATCTAGATCTTGTAACTTCCCGTTACATTAAATGACAGTAATATTACACGGCTGCTTGAATGAGAAAATAATCTTGCACATTTGTCCAATGATTATATTTCACTCTGTGTGTTTAATGCAGGTTTTATATGTCTAAAACACTTAAGTGATTGTGTTGTTTTGACTGGTGGAGGCATGTTCAGGCCTCAAGGTCTATATTTCTGGCAAACAATCATTCCTGCAGACCTTTGAATTTCATATGTTATGTATGTGAAAGTAAGAGTGAAATCTGACTTTGACCTTTAATTAAAGAGAACCAAAAAACTGAAATAAGTCTTCCTCTCTCACATGGGACTACCATAGTAGTGGTACATTGGCCAAGACACACACACACACACACACACACACACACACACACACACACACACACACACACACACACACACACACACACACACACACACACACACACACACACACACACACACACACACACACACACACACACACACACACACACACACTCTGTTCCATTTTCACACAGGAATATCAGGGAGCAAAAGTCAACACTTCTTACTTGACTGACACATATTTGGCAGAAGCAGATACTGTGTGTACATGTGTGTGTTTCTGAGTGTGCATGTGTGTCAATAAGAGGAGGATCTTGAATATGTCAACAAAATGTTAAAACAGCACATAAATAACATTCTTTGAGACAAACAACAACAGCTGTAGTCAGTCCCTTGTTAAAAAAACTATTTAGACAGTTGTCAAACAGCTCAATTCTAAAGCTTGTAACGACTTGTACGAGAGAGGCAGTTTTCATGGGTACACAAGCAGGAAAAACACTTTCATTTCCTCATTGTTGATTGTCACCTTAGTTAATTCAATCTATGTTGTGTTATCACTGGACATTGAAAAGTCATTCTATACTGCATGTAAATATAATTATTAGTTGTAGTTGATGTTTGATTCATTGTTTTTTGACAAATGTCACAGGTTCAAGCATTTCAAAATAAATAATGTGTTTTTATCCTCTTATCTTCTATTTTGAATTTTGGACTGATGGATGGGCATTTTGCCATTTGATTCAATAGGTAAATATTCAGTAGATTAATTGATGCAGCCTGATATTACACCTATGAGCACATGCAGCCAAATGAACCAATCATGCACCACTTTCCATCCAACAGGAAGTTTACAAGGGTTTAGTACTATTAACAACTGTAATTTAAAACCAGCTCTCATCGGTCCCCTTTATTAACCTCTTTAATTAACAGTGGTTTACACCAACATCCTGTTTTTGCCAGAAACGCATCAAATTAAAGAGTGTGTTGCGTTCAAAAGGCTTCATGTTGTTTTGAACACATAAAGTAGTTGTATAAGCCAGAGAATAAATGGTAAATATTCACATTGGTAACAAAAACCTAGCTTTCTTATTGATGAAGTAAAATAATCAATGATATAATGACAATAACACAAGTGTGAAGACAGTGAGATACACACTGATGATACCCATAATAAATAATGTCAGATCTATAGCCTACATTTGACCCTGTTGTGTATCCTAATTTGACTCTATATATGCTGAAGTGAGTCATTTGAGCTCACAAGAGGGGGTCGTCTGACTGGCATGTACTTTTTCCGAATGACTGGTATTCGCTTTTAAGTTTTCCTGACCTGCGCCTCCCATATCCCCGGCCCGTCTACAGCTAACAGGACGTAAGCTCCTGGGACAAAATGTTTGTTAGATGGATCCATTTATCATTATCACTATGCTATATACTGTAGGTAAAGACCAGATCATGAGTGACACAAATCAAAATTAAAGATATTGGATATGAAAGGCTTCAACAGTAAAAGTCATTAGTCTGAACTGATTTCTTCATGTGAGAATGTTATGGCATCATAATTAAACCCTCCTTTTTACCTTGGAGCTTATCAGAGTGCCTGGACCGAAACCAAAAGGAGGTTACCAGAGTCATAAAAAGCAATAAAAAATTATAGTGAAGCGATTATCAGACTGACCTCTGTGTAGTTGAGCAGCTAAATTTGGCAGCCAGAAAGACTTCATCTATTTAATGTATCATAATGTACAAGCTCCATTAAAACTGAGGCAAAATGGCGCCAAAACGGTGTTCAGGCTATTTATTCACATGGATTTGTTAAACTTAAGGTGAACAACCGAGAACAAGTGTTTTTTTTTTTTGTTAACAGAATGGTGACAGTGACTTATTGCGGCTAAGTGACCAAATGCATTTTAAACCTTATGAAGTTTTAGAGAATAGTCTCAGCATGTGCAAGACTATTCTTATTGCCTTTCTTATTACCTGCTCAAACCTGAGCAGGTAATATCTGAGTATTTTAATGATAATTATAATATTATAATGAGCTTAGAAAGGAGTTAATGAGCAGATCCGGTCTTTAAGCTAAGCGAAGCTAACCAGCTTTAGACTGTAGGCTCATCATTAACCTTAAGATTATATTGTGGTATCAATTGTCGTCAAATTTTACACAAAAAAACATTTAAAACTATTCCTTCAAACTGGGAAGATGAACATCAAAAAACCTGACTTTACTCACTTACATAGGCCTACTACTTTATCCATTAACAGAGTCCAGATATGATGCATGTAAGAAATGATGGGAGACTGTGGGACAAAGTGAAACAAAAGAGATGAACAGAGCAGCCTGTCCTTGTAAAAGTTAATCTTTACAATTTAATCATTTTGCCGAGATGGAAAATTTTACTGTAGCCTGAATGTCATGACTGACAGTGTAACAATAGATGGTGTTTTTGTGTGTGTGTGTCCTTGCAATTTGTGTTGCATCTACTGTGTGAGTGGTAACAAATAATGGCAGGATGGAGATTTGACATCAGAGAGGAAGAGGGAGAAATAAAACCCTGAACAGAATAAGAGATTAGTTACAATTTGGACACTCGGCACATTCCTGGCTATAACTCACACCAACGTTTCAACAAAACAAAAAGAAGGGGAGGGGGGGGGGTTGTTCAAACCCAATCTCTCTCACACACACACACACACACACAACAAGGGAGTGGAAAAATAAAGACGCTAGATTAAGAAAGGGAAATTAAAACGAAAAAACAATCAGACATGGAGATGAAGTGTTTGTGTAGCGAGATTGGCTTGTTATCTTTAAAGTTTGAGAACTTAATACACATGGAGGGAGAGCAGCAACATCCTGCGATAAAAATGGCCCCACAGAGCCTGAGAATAAATCAATATGATATCAAAATTCTGATAACATTCATTGGAATTTATCCAGTATCCAAACACGCGTGTGTTAAAAAAATAAGTATTTTTCAAGTTTTATCATCAATCTTTAGATTGTTTCACTCATCTTTTCAACAAACATATTATGACAAATGTTAGAGGGTGGTTTTAACTTCTGAGATGTTACAATTTGAGTTTGGACAGTTGATCAGACAAACAAAAGTTTTTCTTTGGGTTCTGGGAAACTGTAACAGATTTCACTCCTTTTTTTAAATGGTTGTTTGTTCATCCATCGCATGTCTGTCCAACCTGGGAGAGGAATTCCTCCTCTGTTATTCTCCCTGGGGGTTTTTCCATTTTGAAGCTGTTAAAAGGTTTTTTGGGTAGTTTTTCATCATCCAAATCAAGGGTCTTATAGGACAGTGGGTGTCGTATGCTGTACAGTTTGTTAAGCCCCCTGAGGTAAATTGTTATTCGAGAAACTGGGCTGTATAAATAAAATTTACTTGACTTGTTGACTTTGGAGGCTTGGGGCAGACCCTCTTACAGTATGTGTGTGCTCTAGCTCAATAAAACTAATCCTCAAGTCTAGTTCAGTCTAGGACTGCACCCAACGATGATCTGCAGATTATTATTGAGATGAAAAGGATTAAGAGATGAAGAAATGTCCATCACATCTTCTTATGTTCAAAATGATTATTCCATTATCTTGTTGTGTCCAACCAACAGTCTAAAACTCAAAAGATATTACATTTGACTATAAAAGGAACAGTGAAGGATCTGGAAAATGTTACATGGGGTGGCGAAGGGGGGGCAAGAGGTCTTGGCAGGGGGGCATGGGAGGACGGTAGCGGGAATCCCCATATATATTATATTGATCATCATTTCTGATAAAATAAGACATTTGTACATCTAAAGCCTACACAGCTTACCCTATACCACATGGCTACAACAGAAAACAGGAAATAACTGGAACATGTTCTTTTGAGTGACATGACATTATGCTAGTGTAGTAGAATTTATATGGAAGGAGAATAACAATACAGTAGTTTAGGCTGGGACTGCAGTCAGACCCTCTGCCTACCTTTCATCTGCCTGCTGATCACTACCTGCCTCTGTCTGAATATAAAACCTCCTCTTCATCACATTTATTTCTTCTTTTCCCTCTTTTCCTTCACTTATTTATTCATGTCTTTAACATATGATTATGTAACCTGATTTAATTTGTGCAGCTCGTTTGCTGTGGTATGTGAGAGTTTTCAGTAGGCTACTGTTTGGCTTTGCCTCAGAAATGGCGACTCTCTCTCTCTCTCTCGAAACGGCGACCCACTGTTAAATTATATGGATTCGAACATGCAAGTTTTTTTTAAATATTCTTATCAAGCTCTTGCCTGTACTACAATAGGCCTACAAATTAATAAAAGGGCAATATGCTCCTACAAGTCACAAGCGAGTGATTTCCCTTTTGGCCAACAATTAATGGATGTGCTCTTATTGATGAATTAATTAGCTACTTTTAGCATGCATTACATTAATTACAAATTTAACTTTAAGTTAAATTGGTGTGTTTAATGGCACAGCAGCGCGCTGACTCACTGTGCGCGACAAACTGTGTGATCGCCGATATGCGCAAATGATGCAGGGCCATGGCTAAGTATTTGAGGGGCAGGGCATAAGATTAGATTCAAAATTATTTACTTTTGTTCAATTTATTGTTTGTTTCAATTATTTGAGTGGCTTGTTGACATAGTGGCGGTTTGTTCATACAAGTACATTTTTGAGAATGCAAAAGTTAGGGGGGCAGCTGGGGAGGCAAGGCTCTTCAGTGGGGCGGCCCCCCCTTACCCTCCTGTAGAACCGCCCCTGAAAAGGAAGCCAATGAAAAGCAACAGCCCTCACCCGTTTGGCATTGCTTGAAAACTGAGTTATAACAATTGATTATTAAAATGCCGTTTAGTTCTTTACACACATTCCAAATCCTCCTTAAAGTGATTCCTAGATAGTGATCCGTACATTATATTGTCATAAGTATTCAAATTGAAGTTGATTCATTTTTCAATGCCATATCATTTGACTATATTAGTCACCATTCATTGGACTTTATTGACTGATTTTCATCACCTACATTTTATCAAGAAAATGTTCTCAATTCAACTCACAGGAAATTTAGGTCAATATGATGATTAAATGGTAGTTTTTATTTTATCTCATCGACCGCCTCTTAAGTGACTCATACAAAACAACTCGGAGCGCAAATCTTAAAACTAATGTTTTCACTTTTTAAAAATGCAGATGACTAACCAACAAAAAAATCAACTGTTCATAAACAAACCCAAACACACACAGACACACTTGTACACAACTGCAAGATGATACATGCATGAGCTTTAAGCTTAGTCAGCCAAAATAAAGTGTCACTTGAGAAACCTTTAGCTGACGAGCCATTAATCACCATATCTCTGATTTCACAAATGTTCTCTTTAATGTTCAATTATCACCATTTCATGTCACAATCATCCAGAGAAGGAAAGACTTGCCCATGACTCTCTCAGACAATTACAACACTTTTTTTTCTCATTTATTCATTAAATCAGCTTATTTTGCCTGAGAAAAACCTTTATACCGGCCTAAGAAGCAGCAAGATTTTCTTTCATGGACTTGATCCCTAATGGTTCAGAGCCTATTATCCCCTCAACAAGGAGCTACAGAACATACATTATGAGTGCAGGGGGGGTTTCACTGCAGAACAGTCATTATCATTCCTCCCGTGTCAGTCACCAGATGGGTCCCCTATACTGGAAAGCACGCACGCACACACACACACACACACACACACACACACACACACACACACACACACACACACACACACACACACACACACACACACACACACACACACACACACACACACACACACACACACACACACACACACACACACACACACACACACACACACACACACACACACACACACACACACACACACACACACACACACACACACACACACACACACACACACACACACACACACACACACACACACACACACACACACACACACACACACACACACACACACACACACACACACACACACAGAGAGTTCAACCCTCATCTTTCAACATCTATAGAAGTAAACCCGGTGAGAAATAAATGGACATCCCCGACAGCCTCCTTTCTTTCATCATCTCAACTGCAACCTCTGTCAGTCTCATGTTGACAGCAAAGTGAGCAGATATGACACGAAACAGCTGGAAGATGTCAGTTGTGTTAATGGCTCTGTGTCCTCCCTGGAGTCCAGAGCAAGTTGGGACGGGTCGTTTGTTTCCCTGTATGGTGTTCACACATATACATACATATATACACATGCACACACGAAAGAGCCCACCCTCAGCACATGCACAGATGCCATACACACACACCTGGACTCCAGTTTCAGAGAAATTGATTCATCGACAGTGATCTTTGCTCTTCCTCGTAACCCTAAGTTTAAAAAAAGGGGCCACAGGGAGCATGAAGAAAAAAAAGCAGAATGTACACACACACACACACACACACAGGGCGTGGGTGTCAAAAAACGATGGATTCCCATTGCAATCAGCACTATAGCCAGATAGTGAGATATGGATGTGCCCTATCTTAACCCAAATGATTTCAGGAAAGAAATCACTTGACAGCGATCAAGAAATGTCAGTTCTCTAACCCACTGTTGGCAAAGACTCTGTTTGGCCTGTTTGAACAAGATAGAGTCCGATGATGTCTTGCAATGCTTCATTGCACTGCTGAGTGTAAAATCACTGCCAAATCATGTAATTGACTTGCAACATAATTGTGTACAAGTTACATGTTTTGAACAAACAAACAAACATGTGTCAGTAACGTATTCTAGGCTTGCAGGAAGACACAAGAAGCAAAATAATAGTGTGATTGTAAGTGTGTGCGTGTGTGCGTGTGTGTGTGTGTGTGTGTGTGTGTGTGTTTGAGAGAGAGAGAGCGAATCTGCGCGTGCGTGTCTGTGTGTTGGGCAACCACATGCGTCATCCTGCAAACATTTCAATAAAAGCTGGTTTAATTAGTATCATTTATTATTTGGAGTCATATTTCTGGTTTAGTCGCACAGATTTATAAATAACCGCGCAACAGGAGCTGTAGCCTACAGCCTGAACTAGTCAAATGTTCAGCCATATTGGAGGGGAGAACAGGGGTAGTCACTCACCAACAAAGACACAAAGAATATCCACCACGATCAGAATCAGCTTCTTCCCTTGTTCTGACATGTTTGCTCCGGTGTCGCTTCACTTTCATAAATAAATCGCGTTTTTAAAAAAAGAACAGAGGGCAAAGTTGTAATCTAAGCAAAACTTGGGAGTAACTAAGGAGAAAAGTTCTACAGGACAAATCGACCTGCTCGTTCTTCCGGCTCCGTGCCTCTGTGTACCTGCCTGACTGCCTGTTTTCTTGCACACTGCTGTGTTTCAGGTGAGAAGCAGAGGACGGAGCTGCGCAATTTACGTCCAGCCTTTTTACGCATGTGTAAGGGGCGCGTCTTCTTTCCGCACTAACAGCGCAGCCCTACTAACGTGATCACAAAGGATCTGTTGGCTTCCCGAAATTAAATGTGTTTGTGAACATGAGGGGAAAATTCACAATTTTTCCTCTTTACTTTTTAAATCTCTGATTCCCTCTGGATTTATGTAGCCACTATTAATCCAATGTAAACAGTGATGGTACACGTTTAAAGTATGAGTAATGGTGTAACAGTGGAGCTTTCACAGAGGGAGGGAAAACCAATATTAGAACATTTAATAGTCTAATTCCCACTGGAGGACGAAAGTATTTGAAGGTCAATCTCACTGTTTTTTATTTGGGATTTAAATCTAGTTTGCCATCGTAGACTCATGGACAGTGTGCTTTTTTAGATAAAGAGAAATCACTTATTGATGTCCATATTGTGGAAGCCTTTTCTGAGAAATAAAAATAAAAAAAAGGGAACAGATCATGTTAGGAATCATAGAAGATGAAAAGGAGTCAATATCTAGATGTAAAAAGTCACACGTTTGACTTTATAAGGCCTATGTCCTAATTTGACTGGCTTTTTATTTATTTATCATTCCTAACATTGTTTCTTTTCCTTTGGTTGGTAGAAAAAAACTTCTGTAATATTGGCATAACATAGTGATAGCTAGCTCTATATTTGAAGGTACCTGCTGATCAGATGCCATGACCAAAATGTTTTTACTCCATCTATAATGATTGTGTCTAAAAGTGAGTATTTTGATTGTATGTTATCGCTAACACTACAGCAAATTTAGATTCTTCTTTGTAGAAATAGACTTCCAAGAAAATGTGAAATGTATAGGTAAGAAAGAACAGGTGAAAAATGAAATTGCAAATTAGTAATGACTTAATCCCATTTAGTAATCTGCTTGGCCTAAAACGCAACTTCAACAACAAGACAAAATAATTTAATGTTCTAACATACAAATAATGTAAACTCAGTAGAACTTAAACCTTAAAGAAATTGCTGTTACAGACACTGCTAAACAAGTAGGCTCATTGTAAAGGTGAATTCCTGTTATTAGCAGGTCTGAATATATAGGCTATAGTATGGGACTTTTCAAGGCAACATAAAATGACCAACTGAACTGTGATGACTGATGAGGCCAGAAAGTCCCCGTTCAAGCTGCAAGTGTGTAACAGAAAATAAAATAAAATGTCGAGGGTATAAGCCAAGACAAAAATGTATCAACAAAGAGAAACAGCTGTCAGCAGGAGAAAGTGACCAGCATGGACTTGCTGGTAATTATCTATCCAGGCTTTGTTTGCTGTGTTAAGGTAGTTATTTTAAAGTTCAAGTCCTGTTTTCATAAAATGTTCTCTATTTGGAAAAAAAGACATTCAGTTATAAGCCCCTCAGATCTTGTACCGGTATGGGCCGAATAATTGCAAGTTCACAAATGAAGGTGTACTGAATAAATACAAATAAAACAGGAATTCTCAAACATCAGTGCACTGCACACAGTCTGTACAAAAGGCAGTGATTTGTGTTCTTTACATTCTTCAGTATTCAAGTTACAGTACATGTATGAACTTTGCATTGTCCTAAAATGTTGGTTTTTCGGAAACATGTACAATAAGATCCCAAGTGATACATCTTTTATTCTGACTGATTAAAAATAAGAACAAAATGTCCACTGATAGACAATCCAATATCATGCCAAAATTTGAATAAAGAAATTTAAAAAAGTTTGTAGTCCTTTTTTTAAAAAAAGGTGCAATATGCAGTTTCAGAGGAGGGGGATTTGTTTTAATTTGCAGAGACTGCCATTAGTTTACAAAATATATTTACTTTTGTAATTCTTATTATTGAATAATTCTATAATCATAAATCAAAACAAAATCTTTTTTAGGCACCCGGAACAAAATCTAAGACTCAGATATGCTGGTAAACAAAACTGTGGGCCCTACCGCTGTAAACAAGAACAGTGAAACAGTAACTTTTCAGTTAGCTTTCTCACTTCCGGGGATCCAATTTTCCTGTGAGTTAAGTTTTTTTTATTCAGTTATGAGAATATACCATAGAAAAATGTCACTTCTCTGACACACCCAAAGTTACATAGTGCATCTTCAATGGACCCTGTAAGTAAACAAATCAAAGCTTAATTTCCCTGGCATTTAACTGAAAAGCTGGTGAGATGAGTCCACAAAAACAGATTGAGGAAAAGTGTCAGAGCGATTATCAAGTGACATTGGTGTGCTGGAGCGGTTGAATAGAGTGACAGAGGCTTTGGGGAAAAGGTCTTTGGGGTGACGTGACCTCAGCTGGGGGAGAAAGGAAGACGGAGGGATGAGCGACGATGCAGTAGTCGGATAAGGGGAGGGGGCTTTGATGCTCTCCTCCAAAATGATGTGAAGTTTTCACTTCAACTGTTTGGGAGAGAGAGGAATCAGATTTTGCTGCACCACCGCCCCGAAGAGACACACACGGCTCACTGTCTCCACCTAGCTGCAGCCATACGTCATTGACGCTGGCGGTCCTGCGTTGCCAGTCATTGGATTTGAGAAAAGATGGGGGTAGCGAGGGTGTGGGAAGACTTTTGAGAGTCTGAGCGAGGAGGACATTGGAGTAGATGGAGGGGCAGGAGGAGAGAGCTGTGCTGTAGGTCATATTAGATACGGTGGAGCTCTTGTTGCACTTCCTCTCTGGTTTTCTGATATTGTGAGGTGTCTGAGCCCCCGACGCCGGGAGCAGAGAGTAAGGGTGGCAGTAATATGTTTGGAGTTCTGCTTGGAGGTCTGAGTTCTGCTGCAGCTCACTTTCATCCGGCAAAACAACCTTAGAGTATTTGATTTCGGTCTTCTCTGCCATCCTCGGCCACTTTATACTCTGTGATTTAAAAAAAATGTTAATTAAAAATGTAATTTAAAAAAAAAAATCAAATAACTAGACTGTTGTCTATCTAGAAGCCATGTGCAAGCATTGACATCTATGAACCCTTCAGGTGTGTCAAGAAAACAAGGATGTTTTAAAAATCCATCTGCCAACGACTTTAAATTCATCCAGACAGCGTGATTTATCGCTGCTGTTGAGGAGATATTTGGTTTGGCCATAATGACCAAAATTAGAATTAGGGCATATAGGGCATGTATACAGTTTCTTACAGTACACTATTATGGCTGGTGAAACAAGTGTAATACAATTGTAAGGGCCCTAGGATTATGGGATCTTCCTTGTATGTTGGATAGTTCTTTATTTCCTCATGTTTGTTGTCTTTATATTCACTAGTCACTGCATATGGTGATTGCTAGAGGTTTAAATATGAGTTTACAGAAGAGGTGAATTTAAAGGTTACCTCCAAAGTGGTCTTTGGGGTCCAGTGGGCCAAGCTGCTACGGGACGGATCAGGGACGTCTTGACACAGCTTCTGTTTCACTCTACAAGGTTATTTGTTAGGATAAACATTGCAGAATTTCTGAATATTTGTGTTTGTATGTACAGTATGTGTGTGGGGCAGATATCTCACATTCTATTCTTTGACAGAAAGGCCATCAGCACCAGCGCCAGTGAAGTCAGCATGAGAGAAGGGAGGGCATATATCACTATCGAGTTTTCCTCCGAGCCTTCACACATAAACACATGCACAAAAAGTCAAGCTGAATATATAAAGCAACAAATGATTTTTACTTTTAAGGTACAGGTTGTGTGTGTGTGTGTGTGTGTGTGTGTGTGTGTGTGCGCGTGCATGCCCAATCTTCACCTATGTGCACATTCGCGATGGGCCCAGCGGCTCCAGCTCCGGCGTCAGTGTTGGCCTGCATGAATATGTCGTAGTTACCAGGCAACAGCTTCTCCAGAGAGTAACAGTGAGCATGACCAGACACAAACACTCCTGGATAAAAGATAAATCAAAAAGGAATAACATAGACAAAATTGTGACACAGTTATACAAACACAAAAAATTAATAAAATAAATATAATAAAATCTTCGCTCTATGTAAGCCAAGTAGTTTACTGGCTACAGTGCTCTTGCAAAGTATATAGTGTTTTGTTTGTATCATAGTGTTTTTAAATCATTTGTCTAAATCATCTCAATACATTTTTGTATCTCTTTGTTCTGAAAGTCTGTTTTTGTGCTTCCACAAACCAAAATAAAGTTATTAAACTAAAAAAGGAATAATGTTTAGGATAGTTATAGTTGTTTATTTAACTGAGAGGGTTAAGACTAACCAGGGTAATGGAAGAGTTCTTTTTTTAGGTTTAAAGTCCTAATGCATCGCACAAACAAATAAACAATTTAATGTAATGAAACAAGGGTGGTATTAAAGATAAGTCATGTGTGCGTATGCGTGTGCATGTGTGTGTGTGTGTGTGTGTGTGTGCGTGTGCGTGCGTGTGTACCACTCACTCCTGGCTGGTTGGTTTTCTGCCATGTAGCAGAGTGTGTAGTCGCGGATAAAACCGTGAAGCTTCTCTATAGGAACAGGGCTCCAGGTGAGCTCCACTGTGCTGCCGGAAATCTGCTGCACCTCCACTTTAGGACCAGCTGAGGGCGCTATTCAAGCAAGAGCAGCATGGTTAATTAATAGTATTGATATGTGACATTTTCCTTCATTATTAAACATGGGCGTTTTAGTTTATCGAGACAGTATTGTACCTCCTTGGCGTGTATAAATTCTGACCGTCCGATTCTGCCCCGCCCCTCGTTCACCATAGAGTGCTTTGACAGAAACAACATATCGCTCCATCGGCTTCACTCCCTCTAGAACAAAACAAAGATGAAAGTAATTATCACAGTCCACAGTAATAATGCTGGTATTTGTCATTCAAATTGATCAATCAAAACAACTAAGAAATTCTGTTTCCCAATAACACGCTTTGTAATCTAATCTCTAAAAAGTACCAACACCATTTTTTTTTTACACATTACGTATTACTGGATTACCAGTGATGACCAGCGCTGTACTGTCATTCTTCAGCCTTTCCCAGTGTAGGATGCTTCTGCTTTTCTCCCGGACAGCAAACCACTCCACAACAAAACCGCTCGTTGACCAATCAGCTGGAGCCATCCAACGGACATCCAGGCTGCTGTCATCCAGTGGACTGGTAGTGATTTGTCTCGGGGGTGAGGGCTCTGCAGAGAAAGAAGGGAGAAGAAAAAACAACGTGAAAGAGGTTTGTATAGGCATCTCTTAAGTGCAGATAGTCAAATCCATATGTTGTAAGATAAAAAATAAAACAATTCTGTTATCTGCTCTTAACTCTCTAGCCGTAAGCATAACATCAAAATGGCGTAAAGATACAACTTGTTGATCTGCAGCACTATTAGCAGCACCCTTTGTATTGTGTCTTAGCTGTCCTTGTCCTATCAAAAAAAAAGAACAGTGAGTGGGTTTGAAAGCAACATTTCTCAACAGTCTCTCCATTTGTATTGTTGCACTCACAAAGAAGTGACAGCTGCTTGTGTAGAGAATAACAAGAGAAACCTTGGAAGAACATTACCTCCACACACATGTCCAAATCTGGGATGACTGCCAGATTTTCAGTTTTAGAACGTTACAAAAATTGTCACAGTTTCCCTATATTCCAACACCAGAGTGGTAAAGGGGGAATAGTTTCAGACAGTGTTCTCTACTTATGTCATCTGAACATCAAATAGAAGGAACCTCTTTTTAGACGATCTGTCACCCACCTTTAAATTCATTTTAAACTGATGGATGTAAGTAAGTGTTATTGTCTCTGCACATTGCACTATTTATACGTCCTGCTTTGAACCATGCACATTCTTTGAACAATATTCTCCACAACATGTTTACTGTATGCACTAAAAAAACTACGAAAATTCCTTGTACGTGGAAACATAGTTGGCAATAAACCGGATTCTGATTCTGGTTACTTAAATTTTGGGCTCAGGTGTACAATTTCAGTCTGGAGTTGCACACTGAACCTTGATGTCATGATGAACTATGGAGGAGTGGCAGTGACACCCTACCAGTCTCAGAAGCTCCTAGGAACCATATTCTGGCTTGGGGCGAGGTCCCAGCCGAGGTGGAGGCTGTCAGAACACAGGAGCATCTTCCAGCAGGTAGCAGCAGGCTACAGGAAGTGCTCGTATGACGCAAATCTCTGCAGGTCCCGTGATCTTCCAGGACCTGAGCGCTTTCTGTCCGACACGTCACATTGAAGAAGAGAACTCTGCCATTGGCTAGAGAGCGAGGCAAGGGCTGTGAAGCACACCATGAGAGAAAACAGAGAAATTAGACATAAAAGTGCGCTGGTGTGAGAGAATGGAGGTTTATATCATAATCAGTAAGGACAGAAATGTCATTCTCTCTTCCTGTAGCTATCTCAGTTCCGCTCTCAACTTGAACCAGTACTACTTCTACCCAATAAAAAAAGTCATTTCCAGAGTGATATAAAAACAAATCAGATCCGAAATGTATTAAACTGTGTAAACTATACGACTCAAAGTGACATGAGCATGAGTCAAATTCATAAACACACATAGACACACATACCTTCCAGAGCAGTGAGATATGTCTCTGACCATCCTTGTCTGTTTGTTTTACTCGCCGCCAGAACGCGGGAGCTGCAGATGGAGCTAGTGGATGAAAGGAGGTGGGAATATATATTTATATAAAAAACCTTTGATACAGCAGAACATGTTAAAGGAATGCAATGACAAGGGGTCAGCTATGCATACTGTTTGGCAGTAGGGAAAACCATTCATATATTGCAGGACGGTGGTACCCATTTGTAGCATGGCTAAGGCCCCCAATTGGTCTAAAGAAGGATAAACTGGCAGGATTGGCCAAAGATTTTGTGGACACTTATGGTGCCCAGAGTAAAAATCCTACTGACTTCTGTGATCCCCTGACCATAGCGCCACCATGAGGTTAAAAGTTGTGGTTTCAAGTGAAAACCATTTGATGATTGCCATACCACTTGGTACACACAATATTTATCCTCATCCTGCTCAACTCACTATCAATAACTTAGGTGATGCCCTGACTTTTCCTCTATATTGTGGTAAATTTTTTAATTTGTTCAATACTTTGGTTCATAAAATACCTGAAAACAAATGACTTTCTCTTCAGCTGTACTTTGTGTTTCGGGCTCATATAAGCAGCATGTTAAGATGATCAACCAAGATGGTTATCATGGTCAAGATTACATCTGCTGAGCGTCAGCTTGATAGCTTTGTGAGCATGTTGGCATGCTTCTCTTTAGCCAAAAAACACAGCCTCCTACAGCTGCAGGCTTGTAGTCTTGTTTTTTAAAATGGGTATTTCTGTTTCTTGGTGGTGCTAGGTGCTTAGAGAACCATGTCATCTCAATATCACTGGTTGGAGCCAAGTCAAAGAATTTAATGGTATGTCATTCCCCATCTCCTCTTTCACTCCATTCACTGGGTTCTCACACTGCCTAGCCGCCCTGGCACTTGAAATGGACTCTCAGACTTTAGACTTAGAGGTGGAGTATCCCACAGGGGTCAAGGGAGTTTTTATCCATCTGGCCTACATGTTATCATGGCAGTGTGATGTGAGTGGTTTAATCTGGGTCCTCTGCTGAGGGGCAGTCCCAAACAAAACCACGGTGAGATAACATTTTTATCATCTTATGGATATAATTACCACGACAGATCAGCACTAGTTTCATTATCAAGTAGGACTTTAACCCAACTAACACAATACACAAAGTTTCCCCTCACCATCTTCTCCTGTCCTTCCCCCGAGGGCGTTACTCCACAGGCTCCAGGGACTCTTTGGGCCCCGGTAGTGGTGACGAAGCCTCACAGTGTATGAAGTGTCTGGTCTGAAGTGACAACCCTGGAAGCTGTAGTCCGTCACAGTCACATTTTTGACCTGGACATCAGGCTTCATATGAAAGAGAAACAGGACACATGAAGGTAGCGTGGCATCATTTTTTACATTGTTTGTCACTGGCTCAGATTTTGTGAGACATCTGTTAGAACTCTTTAACAATATAAAAGCTTGAAGCTTTAGTGCATAACTTCTGTTGCCCCCATGAGGAATTCTGAGTCATTACAACAACACTGTTGGCGCATATAAGCCTTCAGTGATCGTGCATGGATTTTATACCTTCTGCTGCACGTCCAGTTTTTTTTACAAGCAGTAGAATCAAAAACTGAAACATTTCATGGGCGCTTCCGTGGGGCGAAACCATTTTGTAAACGCTGCCCCACTGAGAAATAAAGAGAAAGTTTCGTGGAGCTTAATATACTTTGTGTCAACCCATGGTGATGGCTTGAATGTAATCGTCATTCATTTATATGAAAAAGTTTTGCACTATAGCTTTAAAAGGACTAGGTCTTAACTTTGGGAAATGGCATAACAAAGTGTGGGATATTTTGATATTTTAAGATTCTACATCTTTCACCGTTACTTTTATGAACAAATGTGTTCCTCCATGCAAGTGTATGTGGTTTTGTGCAGACCTGGCCCTGTGCTGTTGTGAACTCTATTTGGGATTTCAGGTGTCCAGCTTTTATTTCAGGGTTTGACACAGGAAAGACAGAAAAGGCGCGGCTCCAGGTAACATTCAGACACTGAGGACTCCCACTGACTGCCAGTACGCTGTTCAAAGTCACTGGAGGCAACATCACTGAGAGGGACGAGGAGAGAAGAGTTAGAAAGAAGCTAGAAAAAGGAACGATAATGGTGCAAGTAGGAGAAGCCGAACAGCCTCACCTTCATCCCTGCCCGACTGACAGCGAGGCTGTGACGATATGTCCCCGCCGGGGCCGTGCGCTGTCACAATGACGCAAAACGTGAACCTCACAGATGAACCGCTGATGGCCGTGCAGCTGGTGTCAGACGTGTTGCAGGTGAAAGTGTTCTCAGGGCTGTTTGGTATTGAGGCATCCGCTTTGCGCATCCTCAAATACACAGAAACATAGGAACACAAAACCCATAAATACACAAAAAATTACATGATAAACAATGTACATTTTGGCACTACTGGCCTCAACAATCGACAAGCAGGCATGATGCAGGGTAAATAAGCCACAAGCCAAAGTAGATGCTTGCTCTGTCATGCAAATGGATATGCGAGCACATGTTGGGGCGACTGTGGCTAAGCAGGTAGAGCTGTCGTCAACGCATCACAGGGTTGATGGTTCGATCCCCGCCTCCTGCCACATGTCGAAGTGTCCCTGTGTAACCCACTGAACCCCAAATTGCACCCTGTATGGCAACTCCTGACGTGTGTGTGTGTGTGAATGGGTGAATGAGAGGCAAACATTGTAAAGCCATTTACAAGTGCAGTCCATCTATGTATGGCAGGTGCGTATTTTTGTATTTGCGTGTGCAATTACAAGCTCATACCTGCTGCACAGAAATGTCTGCCAATTCATCTCCATTTCAAGGCCCAGGTGGCAATTTATTTTGGCAGGGTTCTTTATTAGGCTACCCACCAAACATCGTGAGGTGGAAGCTGTGCAACTCTTTATCACATCAGTGTATCAGAGGCACCATTAAAGCTTCACACGAATGTGAGATTCATAGAACCCCAAGCATTTGCATACAGCCAACAGAATTATTATCAAATATTAAATCTAGCACACACTTGCATACACACAAAGAAAACCCACAATGGTTCACTATAGCTGAACAGGGATCCATTTTGTCTGGATAATGTGTAAACACTGATTAACAAACTTTACTGCTTATTCTGCTTATTCTCTGGATCATTCTCATCAACATGACAGAATGTTTATCACACTATATTTAGAAATAAATCATCCTATGTGCTAGGATATGAGGTTCAGTAGGATACAGCAGTAACAGGCAATCAGAAGAAATGGATAAAAACGCTAAGCCTTCCATAGACTGACGATAACAAACCAGATATCAGGTACATCTCAGACAATATCTTGTTCCTGTTTACTGCCCACACGGTGAAAGATGCTTCTTTCCCACAGGCTGCAAACATGTCAAATGGAAGCTGTGAGTTCAATGTTTTACTGTGATAAAAATCGTGAATTGAAACTATTTGTCACCATCTCTCTGGTGACTGTATCATCTGTGCCAATGTATTACTAATAACTGATCTGGCATTTGTTACAAAAACTCCAACAGAATGACTCCTCACACAAATATTCAAATAACTGTAGGAACATCTAAATGATTACTCATGATCTTTTTCAAAATATATATATGATACACAAGGGTGGCAAATTAGTCCCTGGTTGGTTGTCAAGTTCATCAGCTTGCTAAAAACAAATGAAGTCCTGATGAAGCTTTTCAGAAAATGACTGAGCCTTCTGTAAAAAAAATTAAAATGGAACTACGTATTTGTGACACACTTTTAAAGATTTGGGCTGCAGCACAGCAGAGTCCGTGGGAAAGTCCCAAGTAGCAACTTTTCATGTGATTTTGTTTCCAATGAAAGTTAATAATAGAAAGACACCAGCCTTATCCTTTAAAAGAAAATGTGGAGTAGATGCAAATGCTTCTAAACAAGGCACAATGGCTCGCTGAATGGGTGATGATGAGTATGGAAATGATCCCAGTCAGATCCCAGTTTGAAAAACTACTGAAAAGGGTCTTGACCACCATCATTAACACATATATTTTTGTTGTTGTTGTGATGAGCTGAAGCTGGAGCATGTTTCACATAGGCTACATGTTGAATATGGGCAAGCAACAGTTTTGTCCTATTAAAGGTGCACTATGCAACTTTGGATGTGTCAAGAGAATTGGACATTTTCTTAAGTATATTCTCATAACTGAATAAACAAACGTATCTTATGGATAAGATAACGTTCTAGTCTTACGTTTGGACAAAAACATATTTTTTCTTGATTTATGATGATAGAATTATTCAATACTAAGAATTGCATGAAGAGAAAACATGTTTGTAAACTAACTGCAGGCTCCGCAAATGTAAACAAATTCCCCAATACTGAAACTGCATAGTTTAATAGTATTAGGATTTTGTTTGTCTCACCCGGCAATCCTCTCAACTTGCAGGGTGTAGTGTGTGGTGGGGGTGTCTCTAGCCTCCCAGTGGCAGGTGACGTTAGCTCGGTTCAGGAACACACAGCCAATGAGCCGCGGGGGTCGGGGGGCAGTGTGGGAGGCAGTCATTGAGACGGCTGGAGACAAGGCTGGAGATGTGAACATTACAGATGACGTAATCTCAACAACATGCTTTTTACTGGTTGGAAATAGATTTTAATAAAATAATAGATGAGTAAAGTGGGACAGATTAGCAGTAATGAAAACAATTTATATTTTCTATGAGTCAACTGTTGTGACGACCTAAATCCTTCTTGTGGAATTTAATTAAACAGTTTATCTTGTCAAAAAGTTATGAAGGGCTACGATTACTATTTGGTCCTGAGGTTTAAACAGAAGCAAAGACTTAAACAACTTGCCAAGCTGGCTCAATTTGTCATTGGGTATGTATGCATGTACATATGTATACAGGTTGTACATAGGCACCTTTTTCAGTTGAAGGAACCTATCCAGGAAATGTTTTTTGGGAACTTGGCGTTTTGGGACTTTTGCCTTCACTATCTTAAATGTTATATATATTTATTGTTTAATTAATGCTGAATAAATGCTGCTGGTTCACTGTTTCATTTGTGCCTGCTGAAGAATCTTGGCTATTACGTTCCTTGTATTCTTTCTCATTATATTTACTAGGTGAGAGAACACCACAATAAGCTGAACACCACACATCCATTTGACATACAGTATACCACCTACTGCTAACTGTTTGCTAATGTGGGCAAAAGTCTATTTACCAGACGTAAAGATAAACTGTATAAGTCTAAAGCAGTGTAATCACACCATGACAGGTTGAGTATGTCCTCCTCCTTTCCAATGATTGCTTGCATTTAACTTCTACTGACTTTCACCAAACAAATCTATATTTTCATCATAAATAATAGTGCACATCACCACACTGCCTTTAACACAGCTCTACTGCTGCTTGGGAATTAAAAAACTGAAGGACATTACCCAGGAAGAGTCCGGCCCCGAGCAGGCAGGTCCAACCAGCAGCCAGGCTCAGCTCCATCAACACAGACCGATATCTCCTTTCACTGCAGCCCTGTTCACTCACTTCAATTCACACAACCAGCAACTCAGTGGGAGGACCCTGCAAACTGAAAAAAGAAAAGAAAAAAAAGTATATATACTGAGAGAGATTGGTGACCAAGATTTCCAAATAATTAGGGCAGGATGCCCTAGAGTGACTCAGTTTAGTTGGTGGATAGATTCAATCATTTCTTTGGAATAGGCTATTTTCCTGTTTAGTATAACACGTTTCACACAATATTTTAATTACTTTCATCCTTTCAACTGGACTGATTTTCCACAAAGCACTGCAAAATAAGGAAATGTTTCAAACAATTTGAAACCCAGTTTGCCCAAAGTGGAGAAAAATGTAACTTGTGTGGAAGGTTTGAGAGCGTATAAAGGGATGGATTGTTGTAGGTGACGTTAATATCATCAGACATAGCCTACTTTACTTTAGTCAATTATTGTAGGCTACTACTACTCTGTGATTTTTCTATTGGTCTGTTCTGTACACCTGACATCTATTGCATGGCTGTCCATCCTGGGAGAGAAATCCCTTCCTCTGTCACTGTCTGAGGTTTCTCAATAATCTTTCCCCATTTAAAAGGGTTATAGTCAATGTTTTTTTCATGATCAATTCCTCTATTGATTATTTCCTCCTTTGAGCGATGCTTCCATTCTTTCAAATGTCATCTAGCCCTTAAAAAACGACTCCATCCTTTTTTCGTTTGACTAACAATCATGAATTAGCAAAATAATATAAATCAGAGAAGTCAAAATCGTTGCATTTATTCTTCGCAGCAGACCCGGGTTCGAATCAGACACGGGTCAGTTCTCTACATGTCCTCCCCTCTTTACCCCATTTCAGATTTCGTTCAAAATCTGGCCAATAAAGTGCAAAATGCCCAAAGAAAAAATAATCTATGCATTATAGAAACTTGTACCATCAAACATTTGTTATATTTGCTTTAAACAATTACTATAAACGATGAATCCATTAATCCTAATGTTTGCCGAGGAATGTTCTCCTTATCAACTACTATGGGTTACCCTACTAATTGCTCCAGCCGCTTAACAAAATGAGTTTGTTTTAAATTACATTAATTCCCTACACAACAGTCACTGGAATAAATACTTCCCTAACACAAACGTGTTCAGTGTTAATGGCTAACCGAGTTCATTTTCAGTAGGCTAGCTCTCTTTTATTAAATACACACGCCTAGAAAAAGTTGAGCGAAAAAAAAGCTCTTACCGGACACCACTGGCGCCTGAGTCTGTCTGTAGCGACAATACAGGAGCAGCCTCTCATAGCCTGTATAACAACGTCAGAGCTTTCGCTCAGCTGTTCGTAAGTACCTCGTTCCAAGAGCAAAAACATCCCACATTTTGCTGCAGCACTCACTCACTTGTCCTCTGTCAACCATGCTGTCAACACTATGAAGTGAAGGATGTGGCTGCAGGATATGTGCCACAGGACGTCTCAGCGCAGTTTGAAGTTAACAATATCTCCTCAATGCTTGTTTTATTTGCGTGGTGTGTAGGCTAGGCTATCTCTTTCATCGGCAGGAAAGGCACACAGGAGCCCACAACTGCTTTTAAAAATCCATTAAGCACATTATACACAGATCAGGTGGTGTGTGCCAAGCACTCAAAGATGATATTTAGCAGGTTTTGATTGATAGCCTATAGCCTACACCCCAAACCAAACCAAGCCAATTAATTATTTTAACTGTCAACTTTATATGAAAAAAAGAGAAGATCACATAAGTATTGCAGTTTGGCATGTAAACTACAACTTCTACCCTTCAATTCTTATGCTTCTTCTGAAACAGCTGTATTCACAGGTCCAGGGAATCCAGCTGTGTCATGTAGGGTCAATAAAGTCAGTAGGGTGCTGTGGTCTTGTTATACACATGTACTTATGCAACACAGAAAGCACAGAAAATAAGGCCTTTGTTGTGAATTTCCATGGAATCGACTTTATTACAACGAGGAAATGGAGAACAATCAAGCTGTACTCCGGGGACCGGACCTCCCCCCTCCTAGTTTGAGCTGCATTTACGAGGCAGAGGCAGACAGAGCTGCTGTACCCGCGGAGAGGGGCTGGCAGAGCGGGCTGCCCGGCTCACTCTGTACGGGTCGTAGCCCTCGAACAGCGCCTTTCTCTCTTTGTGAGCCGACAGCTCCAGGAGTCTCCGGCTGGCGGTGTAGTTTTTGGCCGCTCTAGAGACGAGCCAGCACACCGAGCGCTCCCCTTGGAACTTGGGGTGGTCGTGCTTAGGGGCTGCGAAGACAAAGGCACTCATGTCAAATAGCAAGTGAAAGGGTGCAATTCTCAAAATGCCACAGAGAACTTTCTTTTTTTTAATCATAAACATTGCATGATGGAAAGGCAGACTTGCCGGCAAGTAGCTCTATGTGTGCCGATGCTTTGCAGGGTATGTGGGTCATGGATGCACATTTAGATTTGTGGTCAGAGCCGTCCAGAACCTGTCGTCTTCTTGGTTGGGCAAGCTGGCAAATTCGTGAGGTGGCAACTGTTCTCTGCGTCGCTCCGTTCAACTACGATCACATTTAAAAGGTCATGGAAAAGATTATATTAAAACACACAAAAGCACAATAAACATTTAATGAAATGTGTTCCCCTGTAGTCCGGACTGAAATATCAACAGCAGTTAGATGGGTTGGATTGTATTTTTGTACAGACATTATGTTCCCGAGAGAAGTGACTTCTTTGTCTGTTGTCATTCAACAATATAACAACATAATATGTAAATATATGCATTCTGAATGAGCCATTCATGCTCAAAGCTAAACAAATTATTTCTTTTTTGTCCTCTTTTGTTACTCCTGCTGTTTTATTGCTCATTGCTCAAATTGAAAAAAAATGTATCCTGAAACTTGTTGACGTTTGACTTTGTGAATTTTGCAGACAGATATCTGGAAAATAAATGTAAAATAAATGTTTTTATTTTGCAAAAGGGATTTCTACAAATACAAAACCATATTGTCCTTAAAACAAGTCTAGAAAAAGAGCTGCTATCACATCTTCTATCTGGAAAATGCAAAACCAGTGAAACCCCAGAGGGCAAAGTGAAAAAAAAAAAAAAAAAAAAGACAGACAGACAGACTCAAACAAAAAACAGAAATACCTTATAACCTGACCTTACTAACACAGTTGGGTTTAAAACACAATCATGGCATAGTTGGAAAGCTGACAGATCTAGATCTACTGTGTGCACAGCAGTTTCTCAGTAAATGCATTGTGTTACTCACAGGGGCCAGCAGTGGGCGCTGTGGCTGCCAGCCATCTGCAGGGGCCCGAGGTTGAGCCAGACTACACACCCGATGGGATGGAACGGCCCTCAGAGCCCACTGGCTCACCTCCCATATGGGGGAAAGTCTGGGGATGGGAGAAGACGAGTACAGCGATGGATTGATAAGGTGTGATGGTAACTTCAATGTTAGAGGAAAATGAATTAAGAGTAAGAAAGGAAGGAAGGAAGGGGGCATGAGGGCAGATAAGTCCAAAATACCAAAGTGGAGGATAACAAATGGAGCAAGAAGAAGAAGATAAATTAAGAAATAACTTAAAGCCGCTGTTTGTAAAGGAAATATTTCATAAGAGACTGAGTAGAATAGGAATTAATTCATGTAAAATTGTATACAAATACAAGTTGTTTTATTTCAAAAGGTAAATTTGCTTGGTGTCACACTCAATGGGCAGTTATCGCATGAATGGAAAAATGTGTAGAGGAATATACTGTATCCTTTCATGTTCCTCTTTTCTTGCTCCCTGCCTCTACAGTGCCAGTGACACAGGCACTTTAATTCTACCTAACTTGATTACTGATCACTACTGGTCAGGTGCAACTAAAATAGGTCTTTTCTAGCTCCAAATGCAATCTAATTGGTTTCTATGGGAACATCTGTTATAGTGAATAACTATGTATCTGTACTCACAAATACATTATGCGAGACATCAACATAGTCCCACTGCCAGACAGGTAACTAGGTGTTATCTAAAACGTTATGATCATTATAGCACCTAGCAAGTTTTAACAAAAGTTTTAAAGTAAATTAACCGACCTGATTAACCACAATGGAATGTTAGTGAATGTGTTGTGTGATTTATTTAGTTTTTATCTCTTGAATATGATTTTAATGAGGCATGCTATATGCGTTAAATGTCTTGTTATATGTGTTATGTTTTGTTGTGTGTGGATGCAGGAATGAGCAACTGCTACATTAGAGGCAGCTAATGGGGATCCAAATAAACAAACTAATGACTCTCGCTGATGTAATTAATGCTGTGGGAAATGGACACAATATTAAAATGTATCAAATCAAAAGCTAAACACCGCAGGAAGTTTTAAACGTTGTATTAACTGGGGAACAGGGGAAAACAGAAATAAAGGCCTCTCCCTAACATCATCCTGACACAAATAAAGACCTGGGGCACTTCTCAAGAATTATGATATTATGAACTGGGAACTAAAGCACTAGAAAACTTATTCAGACAGAAGACAAAATATCGAGGACATTAAACAAAAAAAAACCACATGCATTAGTATCAAGTTAGTTAGTCATTAGTAGAATGACGCAGATCTTAAAAAATATACTTACGTGTCTTCAGTGTGGAAGGTTTTACGTCTACATAGCTCCGACCAGCGAGGTGTTAACTCTACAGAGGAAAACAATTATGCAGATCATGACAAAAAAGCACTTACAGGTTTGTTATGAGAAGACAAACAGTGGAGCGAGAGAGAGAGAGAGACAGAGTGAGAGAGTGAGTGAAAGACAAACCAGGTTTGGTGGTGGATCCAGTCTTCTCTGGTGGCAGGTCATCCAGCCAGTAAACAGAACGTCTGGAAAATTAGAATAAAAGAGAAGTTATTAGAGAAAAGAGGGGGAACCAGAGACAGACATAGAGAGGGGTTCAGTCAGGCCTACCGATCTGGATATCTGAGTCTGTTGAGTTTGGGTTGAGAGAGCTTCTGCGTCCGAGTAGACATGGAAACAGTTGAGGCTGATGGAGGGGAACATTGCATATTGCTGCTGAAATGATCATGTTATAAAAACATTATTATGACATCATGGAAAATCAAGAGTATAATAAACAAACAATGTTTTATCGAGTTTTTCTTCACACATCAAGCTACAAAAATACATAGACTTACATCACAGTTCAAATTAATCTGGTTTGGTTTTGTACTAATTATAAAATGTATTATTTTAATGTGAAAATAGTCATTAGTTGCAATCTTTATTTGTTATAGCGACCAAAATGTTCCCACTTTTGGAATTGTATAGGTAATACATCATACATGTATAACTTTCCCATTACAAACTTTGGTTTACTCTTTCTAAATGTAGTTGACGCACACCAAAACAAACCACTCAGTTTTATCCTTATCTGATTACAGTAACCCTCTGACTTACATTATATGAGAGATTAACAACAAAGTGTACCTGTCCTGTACCTTCGGTCGCCAGTTGCTCTCTTGCGCTTACACCTGCACCTGCTGGTTGCTAGGGTATCAGGTGGCGCTCCTGGGGTTCAGTATAACAAAGATTGTCTATGCACCGGGAAAGCGAAGATGACCACCTCTGCTTTCATCTGTCACAAGTCATTCATGTAATCACTTGCCAATAATCATCCATTTAAAATGCACTGACTCAAACACAAAATTAAACAACGCACAGGCAATTTAAAAACAGACAACACCTTTATTTTCAACAGACATTCAAAATCTTATAAAAAAAAAAAAACAGTAAATAACCTACCAAAGCTTCTTTAATAGTCATGATCACAAAGCCACAAGCTCTCAATATAATACCGTAGTTATTATTCTCTAAACTAGTATTGCAGGGGTCTGTTACTGTGTGGCTTTAACAGGTCATGTCTGTCCCGACATAATACTGTCAAATCGTGTTGTTCACACATGACGTGAAGTGAGGAGAGCAATGCAGGGCACGCAGCTACAGCATCAAATAACATTCACAGGCCTCTGAAACACAGAGAAAGCCCAGGGCAAAACACACGGCCAGGGTTAAATATGTAGTGTTTGGTTGACATTGTAATGAACATTTAAAAAGGATTATAACAATGTTGCCATATCTACCATTTTGTTTAATGTTTTTGGTCACACATAAAAATAACTGCAGTATTGGCTGAAAAATAGACCTCAATGATCGGCATAAAACAGAACAAAAAACACCACTTCTATCCTTTAATTGACCTACCGGGACAGTCCATTTCTGCAATACAGTAAAAGAGACAAATCTCTTTGCAATATTCTGTAGATTCTACTGTCTTAAGACAACTCAACACTAGAGTTTGACTTTTTATCTCGTACATAAATGTACTCAGCTACCAATCTCAATATCAATGACTGCTGAAAATACGGGGATTATTCAGTGACAATACCAGTTCATAGGCGGAGGTTCATGAGGGACTGAGCTCTCTTTTTAAGCTGCCAGTGTAGTTACTGGGGTTTTGGTAAACGGAAAACATGGCACCATACAGTCCAATCTCTTTTGAGCAGTGCAGGTAAAATGGCAGCGAAAAATGGATGCAGGAAAATAAATGGGCAGCAACAGGTAAACAAGTGAGTAAATGTTGTATTCAGTAGCACCGGGAGTGAAAAGGATGTGAGTGCGTCAGTGTCAGAGGGTCTGCACTATGACAGGATACAGTAAGGACATATGCTCAGCACCTCTGATGGGCAGCTTGTGTGTAGTGTAGTAGTGGATGACCTCGGGGATGGTGGTGAAGGGAGGGCTGTTCTCCCCGAGCACGTAATGGCCCTCTGAAGACCGAGTGAATTTCATGTGCATGAAGCCTTTACAGCTCCTGAAAGAGATGGAAGGAAGAATGAAAAACGATAAGTATTTGTGTTTGTTCACTCCACTCAAACCTAGACTGCTTTGACATTTACAGAACAGACTGTGCTCTCCAGTCAGCCATGACTGAAAAGCACAGAATGTAAACAAGCTAAGCGACATCATTCCTCACCGCCTTAGGCGTGTGACATCGTCATTGTTCACAGATGCTTGGAAAGTACAAATTCCACAGGAATACCAATTTTCGGGAGTGTTTGTCCAAGAGCTTATTGATATTTTGGTACTGATCATTCTGGAACTGGTACCATTAGTCTTCGGTACCCATCCCAATGTGACGCACTAATAATTTTAAAGATATTCTTTGGCATTTTTATGGTTTATTGACAGTTTGGAGAGACAGAGCCGAAATGGGGCAGAGAGGGGGATGACATGCAGCGAACGACCACAGGCCAGATCTGAACCTGTGGTGTGCTGCTTCTGAGGACTGAGTCTCTATGGGCGGGCGCTCTAACCACTACACCACGAGCGCCCAACACTAATGATTTTAATCCAGGGTCAGAGTGTGTGTCTACCTGAGTGAGAGCGAGTAGTCGTTCCGGCCGCTCTGGCTGTTCCTCACCAGGTACGAGCTCTCCTTACACAGAGTCAGTAGAGTCTCCGCCTCCGAGCGACTCAGGGAGCCATGGTACCACCTGCACACCACCAGGAGGAGAAGAAAAAAAAAAGGTTTACTTTAATACAATTGGTGTAACTGTCTCGAAACACAATTAATGCTAAAGTCACTTTCCATGTATCACTTCATCAGGCTTCTTTACTCATCAGCCTTGGTGCAGACCTTTGTGGCTGAAAAATACTATACTAAACACACCAGAAAGTCAAGTAATTAACCATCAATAAAATTGTACCTGAATTTGGAAAAGAAGAAAAAGGACATGGTTTTGCTCTATTTTACTAGCCTGGTCCAAGGCAAGGCAAGGCAAGGCAAGTTTATTTATATAGCACAATTCAGACACAAGGCCACTCAAAGTGCAACCAGACCATCGTACTTAATTTCATTTGTACAGAAGGTCTGGAAATGCTGTAATTGGCAAACGTTCACTCACTTGGAGGCGGGTGTCTGTTGAAGTTTAAAACTATTGGATCTGCCGACAGGTCGGAACTCGGAACTACCAAGTCGAAAATTTCCGAGTTCCGAGTATAAAGGAACGCAGCATTCAACTGAAACTGGGGCACAACTTCGACGTCATCGTTCTCAGCCACTCGCTCTGTTCGCTGATTGGACAGGCAGAAATCTGCCTGAGCAGGATCCCACTAATATACCTCAGCCCCAGACTGACCACTGAAGTGAAATGAAAATTGAGCGGAAGTAGGTAGGCGGGCGGAGCCAGGCTACTATTCTACGGCTGTTCACAGCAAAATAAGTAAAGTCGTCTCATCATCACAAGGTAAAATGGTGCATAGCCTCCAGACCTTTGAATCTCATCTCTTATGTTTTCATAGATTCAAATAGGTCTGGTGATTTGCCCAATGGAGATTTTTTTTGCCGTTTCATTTATGAAAGGTGCTATACAAATAAACTCGCCTTGGTTTGCCTTGCCATCGATAATAGCAGTAGGTTTATTAGCCTTTGATACTGATACTTATACATTAAAAGAATATAAGAAATATTTTAAAGTTTGAAAGGAATTATACTTACAAAAATAACACTCAGTTAGGATATTATCAAGTGAGGAAGCAATATTAAATTCAAAGTTATTATTGCACAAGAAAGATGATCATGGCTGTCCAGAAATTAGATAAAAAATATCTGACACACTGGTACTATATTTTAACATTGCATATGTCTACTTACACTTGTCTCTCCAGTGGCATATATGGATCCACTCTCTCTCCCAGGAGAGGAGGGGTGTCACCAACCAGACGGAGAGTAGTTGATTCAGTGGAGGACGTGGATGAAGTGCCTGTCTTGGTGAGCCAGGTATGCTCCGTCTGAGCTCGCGAGCGCTCCCTTTCTGCCCCTTCAAACTGAACTGTGGCCAGAAAGAAAAATACAGGCGGTCAGTCAAAAACCATAAAGTCAGGACACATTTGAAATGTACATAGTGATAATGACAGTTTACCCGCTAGAGCTTTAGAGATGTCGTCTTTCTTCCACTCCCAGGGCTGGTCATATTCATCAGCAGGCCTCTCGTCATCCTGAGGCAGCCTGCTCTCCCTGCTGTCTATCTGGGCTAGTCCCATCTCAACCCTCTGGGCTTGTTGTTGTGCTGGTGGAGCAGTGTGGAGCTGGTGACGAGTCCTCTCCTCGTACGGGTTATCATATAACTGTCCGCCATCTCCACTCCCCGCCCTGTTAGTCATCACGCTGTGCTGCAGTTCTGCACAGATATCACACAGAGTAAATGACACTGTCTGTAGTATTTAAACTCACAAGCAGGAATACTGTGACCTGGTCTATGCTTGTGCTCGTACATGAGCATCAATGCTGTGCCGAAGCACACCTCTTCCATCTGGGCCACGGCCAAGGAGGTGTACCGTGTTTGAGTACGGTACGGAGCACTCACACTGGTCAAACAAACTAGACTTAAGCCGCCAATCGCGCACGGTTCTGAATGCTTGTGTGAGTGTGTCCTCATTAGTAACCCAACTGACTTGCAAGAGAAAAACAATCTATTAACAAACCTGAGATGATCCGCTGGGCTTCAAATGGTTCCATGTAGCTGCAGCAGTCTGTTGGTGTAGATTTGGGCTCCCAGTTTGGTCTGCCTCTGGCGTCTGGACGGACATCAAACGGATCAGAATAGTCTGTGTCAGCATCCGACGCCGCTGGGGCCGAGGGAAGCACCTGGGTAAGGGAGAGATAAACAAAGAGCAGCTCACAAATGAGAGCTGGAAAGATAACACTGTGTGCGAAATAAATAAATAAATTGTAAACAAATGAGTTGAACAGTCAAATGATATATGGGCAGAACACAAATAAAGAGAGTTCTTACAGGTTCCTCTTGAACAGTCACGGGACTCAGGGGAACTTTACAGCGGCCAAACTCCTGAGAGTCCACTTTAATTAGTCTGTGCTTGGGAGACACCACTTTCACCTGGACCAAGGGAACAAAACCTTCAATTATGATTCAAATAGCACCTCATACTTAAAGAGACACAATGCCTATTATACAATAATACAAAAGCTGTCAAAACCTGCATGTCATACCTCCACACCGTTAGGCAGCACTGAACCAAAGGCAGGGAAAGAGGGAAGGCTCACTGTGGCACTACACGGGCTGAACCCGCCATTCTGATGCTCCTTGTCAGAGTGCTGGTACGGGTCCTCAAAATCCAGCTCCTTCTGAGCTCTGTAGGCCCTCAAGATCTCACTCTCACTGTAATCTGGCCTCGGGGGCTGGGGAGGGTCACGCCTGCTGCCTAGGTTTAGGTAGTCCTTCAGCCACTTTGCCATGGATCTAGGAAATACAATGGCAAAACAGATTGCTTAGATTCTTATTTTAGAGAATGCCAAAGATCTACTTCACAAATGTAAAGATTTTTTCCAATTGTAACAAGACAGCTCTGGTTTCTTGACACTCGTCTACTGCTGGACTGATATTTTTACACAAATGTTGATGCCAACCAAGGCCTTATTTGAGCATTTGATACCTTGGTTAAGGTAAATCTGTACCACTGTCTAGAATGAACACATCACCAGCCAACTAGCTAAACGAAAACCTTCCATTAGAACTCTAGACTAGATTCTTAAAAGTAAATCAGGTATTCACTCCACTCTTATCTTTTTGTTTACGTTAGCCCGAATAAACTTGGCTGAAGTTAACAATTAAATGATCGTGCTTCGAAGAAGAAAATGCGTTGACATCAGTCAACAGTTCCAACAAAAATAGAAGATGTCCAGTTTCCCAAGATTAACAAAGAATTAGTGAGGCTGAGCAAGGCTTTAACATTCATATAGTCAACGCTAGCCATCATGCTTAGTCAGAAAATCACAGACACCGTTCACAATGGCTAGTTAGCATAAGGGGGTAAATAAGGGGGTTTGAAACACTGTATTGCAATATATATATATATATATATATATATATAACAGTATATCCAGGACAGCATTACCTTAAAAAATACCAGCACCAAGCTAGCTATAAAGTAGACTTATATTGCTATTGTGTTATTTTATATAAAAATGATATGGTTGAAGCAGTGTGAGTTGTAATGGTCACTGCTCTGTAAACATGCCAAAGCTAAGTTAGCTACATGCCAGCTAGCATCGTAGCCTTGAACTAACTGCTAACGTTACTTATTTTGAGCTCACCCTCTTTCTTGGCATTGACGGCTTCCCGTTCCAGTTGTGTCTTCCCGGTTACCATCCAGCGTTTTAGCTTTTATCGCTACCAGGCACTAGAAATAAAACATTGTTATCCGTGAAAAATCCGTCCAGCTTCTGGCAGCCAAGCGGGTCAGTAAGCTAATGCTAGCCGCTGGACCAGACAGGCAGTCACCGTCTTAAAGGGGAGTAGAGAGGTAGTTCAGATCGGCCGACAATAAAGCGTCATACAGTTATTGTTATGGCTGGTGCTTTATCCAAAGACACAATAATTTGTTGCAGTAATTGGACATGTCGATGCTTTTATAGGCTACAGTACGCTGCTGAATATTTTATTTTCGTCAGCTCTATGCCTTTACTTTACATTATGAAAAGCCAATATAGGGTTCATCTAAATTTTAAGATTTTAGATTGAGATCGTTTTGTCACCTGCTCTTTCTAAGGTGAAGAGTGAAAAGTATTAATAATACAATGTAAACCAGAATCCCAAATGTGGTCAATATTATATATAAAAACAGAAGCCTATATCACCCTAGTTCTAAAAGAAATAAAACCTTATTGTTACAAATTCACCTTTGTCCCATGAATTAAGAGGTAACACTACTGCACAAACAAATGCTACATAACACACTATATAGTAATTGCTTTATGCTTTTCTCATCTATACAAATGGATCTCTTTAAAAGGAGAAGACAGACATTGGGCAGCACAGACTTATAAGAACTAAATATTCTGATCCCACATCAACATTTTAAGAGAGATGTTGAAATAATTTAAAACATGTCAAGGACAAAGATTTCAAGTTGAATAGATTTAATAAACACTAAAATATACACCTGACATTTTGTCAGGGAAAAATTGACGCACACAATTTTTACCATTACCATTTTTCAAGGTTTAAGAAGATTATATTGGTTTCACTGGGTTTGGACAGCAGAGAATACTGTGCCAGCAATTGTCTGCCCACCAACACATTAACTTCTACATAGAAAGGTTTTTATACGATAGACCCACAGACTGCTTTATACATGAGTTTGATTAAAGAAAAAGGTCCATATCAGTGAATTCATTCCTGCATCATTTTTACAATTGTGAGTCAGTCTCTCAAATCAAAATCCCTCGCAGACATCTTCTTTTCAGTCGCTGTCATTGCTGTCACTGTCTGAATACGCCCCCAGCAGGCTGAGAGACGAAGACACATTTTGCGTGGTAACCGAAGACTTTATGGTGGTAACAGGCTTGAAGGCGATGTTGGAGACGGTCGCAGATGCCTTTGAATCTGCAAAACAAGATACAACATCACATGGAAATGCCTGATTAAGGATATGAACAAGCAGTTTAAAAACATGAACTCCAAAAAAACAATGTTTCCTAATGGGGACACAAGGGACAAATGTTCGGTGAAAAAAAAAAAAAAAATACTAATGTATAAGATTTCAATAGTCAGGCTATAGAAGGCTTTCATATTATCTGTAAGAAGTACTGATATGCTACCTGTTTGTGATGGGGAAGAAGCAGCCATCCCCACTGGATTGGGTTTCTTGAACGCCGCTACTGGTTTCTTTCGCACGACCAGGGAGCCCAGCGCCCCCCCTCCGCCTAGGGTCCCCACACTGCGCTCCCAGCTCTCCACCTTGGCCCTCTTCACTCCCCCAGCTGAGCTTTTCTGTGGAAACGCACATCTTGAATCAATCCACTATAGACTGTTCACAATATGGCTTCTTTAGTTTCTTTAGCTGAGTTTTCTTCATCTTCTTTAAAATTGTTATTATTATTTTTTTACCTTTTCCACTTATTTGAGTAACAGTATGCCATTAACACTTAATACATTGTATTTTATCAAAGTCATAAGAAAAAAAGGGCTGTGGTGAACGGGAAGCATCAACTATTTATGTGCATGGTATGTTGCTCATCCTGCAGGGTTTTTGTCCTCTTGTGTGAAAAAAAACAGGGATGTATCCCTTTTTTGAACATACCATCAATTAGTTATGCATATAACAATTGAAAAAAAAACTTAAATTAAATCTGCATCTTTACAGCAAAAGCCTTTGATATTTTACATTCTGTAATTACGTTGCATAGTAACTTTTATTGTTAGTGGTGAATCTGCCATTCCGTGTGAGCTTAACACTGCAGGAATATTTAAATTTCCAGGAAACGATGCATAAATGTAATCGAGCGTTACTGTTTATAATTTGACCTGACAAACATCATTCTGATTATTTACAGTTGAACATTTCCTACTGTTGTTAATTCATATTAAAAGGAAATAAATATTTTGGATAACCTAATAGGGTAAAAAAAACTTGACAAATACTTTGAGGGTTCATATGTACCTGTGCTTCTGTGAGTATGTCAGTGGCGAGGACGTCTGTTGGTTTGACTGTGATAGATTTCTTTGACTGTGAGCTGCTGCTCTCCTCTTCCTCCCCCTCATCCTCCTTCTCTGAGTCAGAATCAGAGTCAGAGTCTCTGAGTCTTTTCACAAGGGCACGATCCAGCATCTCTCTGGAAAACAATTGACGCATCCAGGTTTAATTACGTTTTTAACAAACTGTTGCTCAGAGTTCACACTGATTACGAGAAGAATACATGTAACAAATAAAAACTTATTCATACAATCAGGCGAGGATTACAGTTCTGACTCATGTGTAGGGTTGCAAATTTGGGGAATTTTCAAAGTTGGAAACTTTCCATGGGAATTAACAGGAATGTATAGGAATAAACCGTGAATTTATTAAATTGAAGATTGGCCCTAACAGTGATTTTAAATATAGACAGGGAAAAATATATTTTAGCATAATCTTGACTAAAACAACCAGATTTCAAGTACACGTGATAATATCTATGCTATTCCTCAATCAAGTAGCACACTGCTTACTGCAGGGATATTGAGTTTTTTAAATGTTCCTCCCCTTTGCAACCCTACTCATGTTTGCATTATTAAGTAGTCTCTGGGTCTAGCAAATATTTACCTAAATCTGCAATACACTTAAAAATTTAAAATTAATGTTCGTTTACCTACATATTTATTTAAACCTTCCTCACTCACTTTGTCTCTCGCTCATCCTCTTCTTTCTCCCTTTCCTTCTCTCTCCTCTCCAGATCTCTGTACTTGTCGATCATTCCCTCAAAGTCCACCTGAGCCTGCCTCTGGTTCAGCTCCTTCAGCTCCTGGAGGTTCTCCAGAACCTCCATCTCCATCTTGGAATCCTTTGTTCGGTTCTCCAACACCTGGGAGAGGATTGGGGAAAGTCATCAACTCCTTGTTTCCAGTTGCCAAATTAGAATAATACCGGTAAATGTCCATTTAACGTCAGTGACCTTCATGGGGTTGTTCAGCTCCTCTTCTTCCCTGTCCTGTACGATTCTCTTCTCCTCCTCCTCGAGCAGTTTCTCGGCCTGGAAGTTTCTCGTCGCACCGTGCTCCATCGCGTAGTCCGTGTTCTCCGGATCAGTCTAGAGCCACAACATGAGATAGGAAAGTGTAAGAATTGGCCGGAGAGGTTTCTTCAGTTTTACATGTACCTGACTGTACAGTTTAGTCTGATGTCAATAAACACCACTGGAATAATCACAACATTAAATGCTCTCACCTTAAACGTAATCTCAGCAAGACACCGAGTGCATTTGATATAGAAACGGAAAATGGGCAGTCCCATGTAAAGCTCATTCATAACAGTCTCTTTGCGTGCGTTGAACTTCTTCCCCTTGTAGATGTACTCGCCACATGTTTTACACCTGCAAAAAAAAACAAAGAAAATGCTGAAGACGCCACAGGTACAGTCTTGATGGCATTTGTTGTATGCCATTCCCCCTGAAGTAAGACATTATCTCATTTATCAAGAGAGCGCAACATGAGCGTTTACTGGCTTACTTTTACATTGCCTCCATATAAAATCCTGTCCATGTTAGTAAAGTAAGAACAAACCAGCTTTATGTGACAGCAGCAATATGTTGTATTTGTCTTTGTAATGAAATCCTCCTTCCTCTGCAGTATGGCAATGAAATAAAAGTGGATTACATTTGAGGTGTGTTTTGAATACACATGGACAAAACAGACCTACCTCATATTGAATGGAGCCATCAATCTGACCACATACTGACGATCTTTAGGGAGTTTAAGTTTGGGGATTTTGGAAGGATCAAAATCCGGGGGATAGTATTTCTGTGGAAGACAAAACAAAGATGTGAGTAACTGAAAAGCCCAAAGCACTGGTAATGTTGTGGTAGCAGCAACAATTCGGTTTAATTTATATTAAATAAAAAAGTAATTGCAGCTAATACACAGAGTACTTTTGATGCTATTATCGCTTACAACCATATACTGTATGCTAACAACACACTTAGCATTACAGCTAGCATAAGCCCTGCTTGGTTTCTCATCCAGCGAGGTGCGTGACGGCCAAACGTTTCAAACCATAAGCGTTCATATACTTACGTTCAATACTTTTCTTTCAGACATTGTTGCTTATGCTGGAAACCTAACGTGGAGTATTAAACTTTTGAATATTTAAACTGAGGGCTGTTACTAAAACACTGCTAGTAGTTAGCGTGTTGCAGGCTAGACTGTATACTTCCTGCTGTGGTCTCACGATTTTGTTGATGCGTGCTGCTGCCCCCCTGCGGATGGAGTGAGTAATGACAACAGCATAACACATCTAAAACAAAAAGATAAGGATATAATCAGAAAAATAATCAAGAGACAAATAAAGGAAAGCAATATGGTAAATATTCTCAGATTAGTATACTGTTCGAAGTATAACCTTGCTGTCTATGTAAAGGTCTCATTCAAGAGGTTTAAAGGTGCAGTGTGTAATATGACATCATCAAGAAAGTTCTACAAATATCTAGAATGCAACGCTCCCTGGGTAACCCCAACCCTTTAGAATAATAACAGAAGCTACAGTGGCCTTCAAGGACAAGAACAATTCTAAATTTTAAACAATGCACCTGATGACATTCCAACTATGACACTTTCAAGGTGACGGCACTAGGCCTTGGTCCAAAGTATGGAGAAATATGGACATATATGAGACTCTTTCTAAAGGGAAAAAATAATAATTCAAAACTCTTTTTTCAGCTATTATGCACTAAATTAAATGTACTTATGGATATTATAATTACTTTATACAAAATCTGCTAGGAAATAAAACCCAAAATTCTACACACTGCAGGTTTAAGGTAATATTTATTTACAGTTTTCCTTTATATTTTAAGATTATTTGTCCCTCACAGAGGACATTCACATTGTTACAGCAGCAAAAGGGACAGTGCAGCAGATTAAAAGGCATACTAAAATAAGCAAGTTACAAATGTAAAGTAAAATAGTAAACAAAGTAGGCTATCTATGTTACATTGTATAAAACAAAAGTAACAAAAAGTTAGATAGGCTAAGTAATATTGAGATAGTCTGAAATAACAAATAAGTATAAAAATAGCACCATGGTATTGCACTATATGAACATTGCACAGTGATAATGTTCATGAAATGGACAGTGGCATTGTACATTAAGTTTAATTGTGATCATTTGTTCTCTTTGATAGATATTGGGTGATTATCTCGTCTATGAGCTGCTGTGGAAAGCATTGGAATAATAGCAATTGACCCTCTGGGCTATACACTAAAATCATACGGACAAAAAGAATCACATCGCAACTTGCTTGTTTTCCTATATTGTATTGAAGAGCTACAAAAATGAACAAAGAAAGTTATATAAATTGACCAAAGGCTGTCATACTTGTACATGCATTTACTACTAATACAGACAAACACATAAAACCACATCACATTCAGTGAAATATCAAAATATTGAATGGTGTTTGGTGAAATGATGTACTGTATGTGTACCGATACATACATCATTTCATACACTTTTAGACACATGGTTTGAAGTATCTCCATAAATATCTTTAAAATATATTTTTCCACTATATTCATCCAACCTGAATGATTCATGGGCTGTATGTATTGACCGCTGCCCTCATTCTGCTGCATTTGGCCTTATCTCTTTCAGGCGACAGTGGGGGGAACATGATTAACATGGGGGAGAAATTGCTTCTTTGTTCAGTGACATTGGGTCTCTGACAGCTTTGGTGTGTAAACCAAAATCCAGCCAGCCACACATGCACACACATACCGGGTGTTTAAGGTTATTCCTACCAAAGGTAATTGCCTCCTGATTACAGATTGGTGTCAGTGCGGGTTAACCCGAGGTCTGATATTTTTTTGATTTATTGAACAGAGGTGACAGGATGAGGTTGGCAGAACAGATTGGGAGCACAACATGGAAGAGAGAAAAGTGTTGCGTTTTTCAAAAGTGACCATTCGTAAGATGTTTACATAAAGCCTGACCTTGCTGCATCCTTCCTGATTTGAATTTGACGGTTTTAGATTCAGTCTCAAAGTTTTGCCCAGTGACAGTTTTATTCTGTATGTGTGGTGAGCTCATAACGTGACCCTGACACATCAAAATTACTCAGATATTAATTAGTCAGATATGTACGGCAGTATGCCTATTCTAAACTGACAAAGCTTGAGCACATAATAGGATACACACAGTAGCCTAATATGATTTAAAAATAGACCCATTGTGAAGAAAGATGAATTTGATGCTCATTCAGCCACTCGGTTACTTCACCAAATATATTTAATCAAATGCAAACACCTTTAACCACCCAATTGATTTCATCCGGCCAAATCCCTTACTGTGATTATCCAAAGACACAAAGGTGCTGAGCAGTGTCACGCGTGTCAAAAATGTTTAATAAATATTTCAGTGGCTGATGTCAAAAGGCGCCTATAAAGAGGGGACTTTTTTGACCAGGAGACGTTCAAACCTCCCACACGCTGACTCCACACTGTTCTCCCCCCGCCGAAGAGAAGGACTCCAGCTGTTTGTCCTTCAGCACCATGGTCAGCGCACGTGCTCTCCTCCTCGCGGTCACCTGCTGCTACGCCTACCTGTGGCTCGCTCGCGCAGAGGAGTCCTCACTGGAGACGCGTTCGTTGGATTTCTCCATGAAAACCCAGCAGGAGAAAGAACTGGTGAGAAATTACTTTCCTGAAAATGTAATAGAATACTTCCACTTATGACAATTTTAAATTTTCGGCATTTTTTTCTATGCAGATTGACGCGTTGCAGGAAGTTTTGGTGAAGCTGAGGAGCAAAGAGATGCCCCTAGAAAAAAAGCTTGGCTGGCTGCCTTCGGTATGTAGCCTACACCAAATTGTTATATGCACTTTCGGTACAGGGAATGGTTTGCTTTATCGACAAAAGTCGTCTATATTTGTGTATACTTGTCTAAATTCAACGTGTAAAAAAACGTTAAGGTAGAGGACTTTTGGAGATGCTATTGTGAAGAGCACAAAAAACGAGGGATTTGTCTGGTTAAAAACTTCTGATCTTTTAAATCAAAATAAATGCATGCATTTCGGATCCATTTTCATCATTGCAATCTGTATTGTTTTCATCTTGATTTAATAACATTGTTCATGAATTTCTGTTTTTCTCGTTGCAGTGTGACGCAGGGGAGCCGTGCGCCGTGCGTAAAGGCGCGCGTATTGGCACCATGTGCAGCTGTCCCCGAGGGACTTCCTGTAACTTTTATGTTCTCAAATGTTTGTGAAGGAAACAGACAACGAAGATGCAAGAGAAGAACAGGTTTCAAGGGACTGTTGTCACAAAATATGATGTCATTCTCTTTGTGACAAAAAATAAAAACTTGATGTAACATGTGATTAATAAAGAACGTTTTTCTTTTATAAACTTGGACTGGAAATAGAATATCAGAATATAGGGTTTAAATAGATTTGAGGGTCTGTCTCTTTGTTTCTCCATCAGTGTTTATCGTGTCACAGGGGGAAGTATCTTGCGTCTGTTTTGTGGTAGACTTTAGTTTTTGCTATAAATTCTTCTTTTTCCTGATGATTGTGTGTGTTGTTTTATCCTGTTATGGGTGGAGATAGTGTGATGCTGACTGTTATATAACATTGGTTTCTAAACGTATTTGTAAGATAAGGAGGTCAATAAATGAACAAATGTATGTTTAAATGTCTGTGTGTCCTTTGATTTAAATGAAAAAAGGTTTGGCAACTGGATTTTTGTCATATTTCCATAAACATCACTTGTTGACAAATTGCACTCCACTAACACCCATCATCATTTATATATGTGCTATAGGCTACACAAGAACACGTTTGAGGTAGACTTGTACTTTCGTTGAATATTCTCTCATCAGGGCACTTTCTTCTTCTCCATCACATTTCACAGAAAAATATTCCAGTATTCTAGTAGGCTAATAGCTGAAAAACTAAATATGCCAAACAAACACCGACAATAAAAAACTAAAAACTAAACGAATAATCAGTAAAAGAAACACTATCAGAATCAAATCAAAATAAAGTTAACATCTGAAATAAAGAATCAATTCATCCTTCTTAAACTATAAACCAAAAAAATAGCTCGAACAATTTAGCCTAATATATCAATCACATGGAGCCTTTTTCTGCATTAGATATTTAAAAAACTATATTTATAAATATTTTCAATGCAGGACTTCCACGTGAATGAGTATTTCTACGGTGAATCGTGTAACCCCATGTCCTGTAAGTTCTTTTGCACAAATGATCCCAACACTTGTTCCACCTTTCTGAATTGAAAACAATAAGGACACATACATTGATAACATTTTTCCACGTGTCAATATCGCACGGACAACACTTTAAATAATGCGCGCGGCCGCATTCCTGCACAGCAGCTGTAATGTCCCGGACATAGATACAGTAAAAGGCGCTGTCAGGCGTTTTTCAATGACATCACACCCAAGTGCAAGTTTCCAACATGGCGTCCAGCCGGGTGCCGGAGAGGGAGGTCCAGGAGGAACAGAGGCGCGCTAGTGCCACCGCAAACCTCGACTTCTGCCCCCACAAATACTCCCTCCTCATCATCATCGGACGGACCGCTCACCTCGGACACACGGGACACATCAGCGGGGACATTGAGCGAGGTGCGTATGTTCGGTTTCATCACGCCCCTTGCAGCTACTGTGCATTTCGCTTTGTTTTTATTTTCTCAACATTCGCTAAAAAATTTAAATTGCTTGCAAGTTGTCGTCGCCTGAATACCTCCCCGAAGATACTACGACTGAACTGATTGCAGTGTTGATGTATTTTTATCCACCCTACTGACCGAGGATGCGTCATCTGGCGGCGCTCCACCATCCACCATCAGCATCACCTCTTCCCTCCGGGCACATTGTAATTAAAAGCAGCTGGAGACGGTGGTTTATCAGTATCGTTGTAACGCTTGTGGGGGAAATGTTGCATTTGGACATGTTGATATCCAGACACATTTTCACAAAGATGTCCAATTATGAACCTTGTACCCTATGTGCTTAGGCTACAGCAGCAACTGTGGAGACAGACAGTAGGCTACATGGCATGAAAGGGATTATCCAGTAGGCTACAGTCAGTTTTTTTTACTGTCTGAGGAGGATGCTGTATATGTGTGCTAGGAAGTAAAACAAAAAGCATTTAGGCTGTAATTAGACAGGGGAACTGAAACGGAAAACACAGGACAGATACTGAGACAGAAATAAAGATGAGATGTTTATCATTTTTCGGCCTAAACATTTCATCACCATCTGCTTAAAATCATGTTAATCCAATATGTCAGCTTTTCATCAACAGCCTGTTTTCAGCTGTGTGAGATGCATGTTTCCAGTATATGTCTGTGTTTTTATTCATCTTAGGTAGGGAAAATCCTTTCTCTACATCATCGTTTCTCATTTTATGTTGTTTCCTTTCATGTATATTGTCTCAAACCCTCACTGTCCACTTTATAACAACTGTTTAATTCAATGCAATTCAATGCCTTTATACTTCTGCATTTATAAATGCCTTGTAAAAATGCACTCTGTTTTCATTTGTAAGTTGTTTACAGCAGAGTAAAACCAATTGGTGCCATAATTGTGTGACTGTGTCTGTGTGTCTTTTATGTCTCCAGGAATTCGGTCATGGGATGTCGACTTAAAATCCTGTACCCTGAACCTCTATCTCCAAGAATTTCTCTCCCATCACACGGCGTCCTTCAAGGGAGCAGGTAAGTAACACGGTGACTCTTTGACACCTTTATAGCTCACAGAAATCCCCATTCCCATGGTAACCCGCCAGTGTGACCCGGTATGGGGTCAGCCGGGAAGGAAGTAAGGGAAGTGGAGGAGCAGTCGGGTGATTGTTTAACATGGGTGGGTCCTTTGGACGGAAAACAATGGTGACCTTCAGCCTAGCGGTGCCACCTCTCTTTCGGCATTTGTTACAGACCTTCACTGTGCAGGGCCAAGAACAACCAACATTTTTTTTTAAAGACAGACAAACATCAGTCTGACAGTCTTCTTTTAGCCGAGCTCTAAAGAGAGGAGATGAACACAGACTATAACAGACTAATCTTTTTCTAGGAATGAAAACATGGAAGCTAGAAAGTTGCCTGTACAGGCCTACTGCTGAAATGAATTTAATAAGGGTTTACATGCAGATTTTGGAGATTAGGGTTATGTAAAATGGAGTGATCAGAAAATGTGTGAGATAAAGATTGGAAGAAATTGTCACTTATTTGCTTTCTCTCTAAGAACTGAACATTTGAACTTCCATGCTACTGACTGTACCACACATTGGAAAGCATAAAGTGAGAAATCTAATACCATGATCATTTTATCATTTGTTCGTATCATAGACAAAGATACGTCCAGTTCCCCTCAGACCGGATATTCACTGCAGACTGAGTTAACTAGGCATCTCATCCTCAGACAGTCCCCCTGACTCAGCTGTTCCACTATTCTTCCTTCCTCTTCTTTCACCTATCCCAGTTCACTTTCTCATTGACTTCTCTGATTTCCCCTCCTATATTTGTTTCTGGCTGCTCAGAACCTGTCGGCTTGTTTCCAAACTCTCTCAGCTCTGACGTTACCCATCTCTTGTTTGTCTCCCTCTTGGCTGCCTGCCCCATCTGACCTTTCCTTTCTATATTCTTTGTTTCTCTCTCTGCCTCCTCAGGGCACAAGTGTCTGCGCCACAGCACCAGAGTGTTGGACACTCAGGTGCTGGTCATTCCTTCTCAGGAACAGATTCATTCAGAGGTGAGGGCATGAATCCTGGTTCCTTCAGAGATTCACCAAGCTTTATGGAAGAAATGCATTCAAATGGCTTGTTTTGATCCAACCCCCGAATATATTTATTTTACAATGATTTAAAGTAGATAAATCATACAATAGTCAAAATTAAGAGGCTGTTACCATTTTACGGATCATATTTTTGTTAGAAAAATTACTCAAATGCGAGTCATAAAAGATCCAAATTCATGCAATTTGCTTTTGTTCTGATAATGCTGTTTTAATACTTTGGATTATAGGGGAATACAATTACATTTCAAAAATAAAATAAAAATCTATCTCTGTCCTGGCCAGGTGTTGGCTCTGCTGTCCAGAGAATCGGCCCATAAGCTGTTGATCTTGGCCGGGCAGAGTGTGGAGGAAAGCGGAGCCCTGCTGTTTCACAAAGGACTGTTCTCACCGAACCAACTGAAACAAATACTAACAGAGCAGGTACTGTGAGGCTTGACAACGTTCAGTTGTTCATCCAGCTGCATATTATGTGCATGTAATCTTGAACATAATTTTTCTATTATTTTCATGATTATTTGGTTTATTAAATGGCAGAAAACAATAAATATGCAAAAACACACTTAAGCAAACATAATTCCTTTAATTTATTCCATTTGGTTAATAAATAATTCTTAAAACTCAGTGAAGCCTTTTCATTTGAAAAAAACAGAACTACCACCTTGTAGCGATATGCATCCATGAGGCATACAATTGCTTGTCAGTGAAAGTACAGTGTTGTGTCAAGAAAAAAGCCGTGGGTGTTTTTTGTGGTAAAATACAATGCTTTAAAGTAGGTAAAGATCCTAAGAAGCTATACTATGGTACAAGGTTACTGCGACCTCACAATATGAAGGTTGCAGTAACCTCTGACCTCGATAATCTAATCTGTTCACCCTGGAGAACAACTGTAAATTCTTGCTAAATTTGACGAAAAATCCGTCAATGCATTCTTGAAATATTTTTCTCACAAGATTCGAGGTCACAGTAAACTTGACTTCTAATCAGGTTGGCCTCTACTCTCAAGTATTGCACAACATAAAGTACTGTATACGTCCGATGTAGGCTTATAAAATGCTCTGTCTTTAGTTCATAGATCAAGAGAGCTCTGCCTCCTCCTCCAAACTCAGTCTGACCCTCAGCTGTCCCAACATCGGCCAGTGGAGGGAGACTCTCTTGGGAAACCAGCCTCTGCAGGGTCCTTTCACGCTCCGCATCAATCCCCCTGAGGTGCTGCCTGCCATGGAGGCCCTGGGGGACTTCACCTCCCTCATCTCTGGAACCCTTTCCCCTCCATCTCCCTTTGACCTCTTGCCTCCTCCCACCACTGTGGGCTTTCTCAAGCTGTCCCGCCCCTGCTGCTACGTGTTCCCCGCCGGCCGTGGTGACTGTGCCTTCTTTGCCGTTAACGGGTTCACTCTGCTGGTGGACGGTGGCTCGGACTCTCAGGCCTGTTTCTGGAAGCTGGTCCGCCACCTCGACCGAGTCGATGCTATTTTGTTGACGCACATTGGGACAGAGACCCTCCCAGGAGTGAACACCTTCCTGGAGAGAAAGGTGGCTGAGCTGGAGCTGAGTTTTGATATAAAAGGTAAGAAGAAGAAGAAGAAAAAAATAAGTCAAATCAATTTTACGCTTAAGCCCAAAACCACACATTTTTCCTAAAAGAGCTCTACAATGTGTTCAGTATTCATAGACCCTCGGTTCATATAAGGAAAAACTTAGGAAGGAGCACCATAGTGATGCTAATATCTCTGCAGGAAGTCGTTACCATGAGGAAATAGTGTTAAGAGATTGTAATTTCTCTGCAGTAATCCTTATCTGGTTCATGTTAAAATTTCCTTTTTGATTATGCATTTCTCTCTCTTTTGTCTGAACAGATGACTTGTCTAAGAGGCTCATCTCTCCTGAGCTTGGAGTTGTGTTCTTTAACACCCCCAGCAAATTGCAGGTGGAAGAAAAGCCTTGTGAGTGACAGCCTTGTATTTCTTGACTCATTATTGCTGATTTAAGTTTGGAACGATCTGAGTTTTTTTATTTGTTTTTGCCCTAACTAATCATTTGCTAGTAACATATCCAACCCCCTCGCTAATCGAAGTTAAAGGTGTAGTCAGCGATTCTGGAGAACGCTTGTTGTCAAAATCACAGCCATTTTCTATGGATATAGCTACTTAGCCAGCTAGCTGTTTCTGCAAGTTATAAAACAGCTGCCAATGTGCTATTTGAATAGCTAAACCAATCAGAGATGCCCACACTTATTCAGAGATCAGGAACCAGGCTGCACTACCACTAACAACTGCTGATATGCATTACTGCCCTCTGTAGTTAGTACGGATGTGTATGTGTAGATGCATGCAGATGACTGTCCGTGTGCGTGTTCTAGTAAAGTATGATATATAAAGAAAATAGGGACTCACTCGTCAAAATACTAGTAATAGTGAGCTCAACTAGCGGTCACAAAACGTAACATGGTACCTTTGCCTTCCTAATGACCTAATGACTGGATTTCTAATGTGAGTGATTTCTATCAAGTTAAAGTTATTCTTCTTGTCATGTCAGGTGTGGACAATGTACTGAAGAGCACACAGCAGGCGGCCCTAACCCTGCAGTTGTTAAAGAAGTTAGAAATCCGACCACAGCCATTATTTCGACCTCAAGGGGTCCCCATTGAGCCGCTTACCCTGTTCCAGAAGATGGGAGTGGGACAGCTGGATCTCTACATCCTCAACCCCGGCAAAAACAGTCAAGAGTACCAGACATTCACGCAAAACTGGCCTGATGCGGTGTCATCGGCGTCCCAAACACTCCCGCTCACCGCCCTGGCCTCAGTGTCCGCCCTGCTCGTGTGGCACCCAGCGTGTCCCCAGGAGAAGGTGGTCAGGGTGCTGTTCCCTGGTGCCACCCCACAGGCAAAGCTACTGCAGGGGCTGGAGAAGCTGAAGGGCCTGGCCTTCCTCCAGAAACCCACAGTGACCAGCGGGGATCTGGAGAAGCTGGGGGATGACAGAAAGACCAAGAGGACAGAGAGCCAGGACAGTGTCAGGTCACAAGGGAAGGAGCCTACCGCCAAACACGGGAAAGAACGGGGCGTTAAAGACGAGGGAAAGGAGGTACCGGTAAGGGAAAAAGGAAAAGTATTCAACGGAGTTGGTGCAAGAGATGCAGATAAATCCAGAAACAAGGAGACAGGCATAAAGCAAAAAGCAGCATTGTCGGAGAAGAATACTTCAAAGAAAGGAGGAGCAAAGGATGGGAAGAAAGAGGAGAAGCCAGGCAGTAAAGAGGAGATAGGTGTCATGAGGAACGATCAAGGGAAAAAGGATTCTCTGTCTCCCAAACCAAAGATTGAAAATAAAACTAAACTTAAAAAGGAGGCAAAAAACGACTTGAAAACAGGAGCGAAGAAAACTAAAAAAGCATCAGCAAAGGAGACGAATAATGGCAAGAAGGTACACGAAAACACTGAACTGCCTAAGAACAACTCAACAAAACCCGACGCTGGGACTGTGGTAGAAATAACAGAACCAGAGATTCTTCACACAGAGAAGCAGAATCAAAAAACAGAGAACGATTCTGAAGAGAGCCCCTCAAAAATGTCTAGCCCCGAGGATATGACAAGTGATTTTCTGAGGCTCCGGGAGGAAACTGAAAGAGAAGAGGTGCAGGTGGAAACAGCAGATGAAGGAAAACAGAAAAGCACTGAGTCAGGAAATGAAAATAGCCTTGAAGGTCGGAGCAAAGAGACAAGTAACAAAGCCGATACACAAGGGAAAGAGCCAGCTGATGGAACAGGGACAATGGTAGGAGAGAGTGGTGAGAAAGCTGGTGTTGATCTGCAGAAAACACCTGGAAAAGACCAGCCTGGAAATGTTGCCAAACCAGCAAAAGTTGTAGGATTTCCAGCTCCATTGAACAAGGCACCAAAGGACGATAGCACGGACCTTCAAGACGTAACCCCAACCGAATACACTCTCCTGGATGGCGCTTTGAGAAATAGCCCTCCCTTGCGATCTTCTCCAGAGAACCCAGTCCCTATCAGCCCCGACGAGGAGACAGTAGAGCCCGCCTCCCCTGATTCACGGCCCAACAGCGCAGGCCACACTCCTTACTGTCTGTCCCCAGATGATGTGTGGTGCAACAAGGCCACTCTCAGCAGGATACAGGCCCAGAACTCTGAGTCCGCTGAAGTTGACCAGTCCAATGGATCATCTAAGGAAGGCGAGGGGCAGCTGTGTCAGTCCAAACCTACTTCAGAAGGCCACACAAGCTCCAGAGAGAAGCAACTAAGCTTCCTTTCTTTGGGTTCCTTTAAAGATGGATCTTCCGACCCCTCTCCCTCCGTCGCTACCACCACCACCACCACCACTACACACTCCATGCCGGCAGAGGTGAGCTCACCTCAGTCCACAGAAGTAGACGAATCGCTGTCCATGTCCTTGGAGCAGGGACCAACTTCCGGGAGCCACAGAGAAGGGGAGGACAGTGTTCATCATTCGCACTCCAACAACGGAGGCCATTTTGTGGGGATGCCAATGAAGAAGCCTCCCAGGGCTTTAGGGCAGGGTTCGGAGATGGGTCGGTCTCCAGCTCCGAACACGCTTCACCTTGAGGGGTCGGCTCATGACGTGGATCTGTGTCTGGTTTCCCCCTGCGAGTTCAAGCATTTCAAACCGTCCGACTCCAGCTCATGTGGGAGCGCTCCGCCTCACTACAGCAACAACAACAACAACCTTAAGGACATGTCACCCAGCGAGTCAAACGCCCCAGTCTGCACAGAGGACTGTCCGTCCACCACAGCAGACGGAGCTCTAGACTCAGATGAGGATGATTCTTGCAGTGAGCCGTCAAACTCGCCCCACAACCTCCGTGTCAGTCGGGCTCTGCCCCAGGACCCTCCTCCAGCCCCTCTGAGGGACAGTCCGCCACTGCCCCCGCATCCCGACGCCTCCATGCCCGTTCCACAGTCTGACTCTGATGCTCACGGGAAGAAAGCAAAAGCAACAGGCATGCGAGGGAAAAGAGCGGTGAGTTTGTTTCATTAGCCTATAACCAAAATATTTATCTTGCGTGGGGTGGAGTCATTTGGTAAAATTCGTAAGTTTTGTCAGTGCCACAACATTGGTCAACATTTAATTGCTGCCCTAGAGTACAGTATATCTTAAATATTTCTTCTTGATTTCTTCTTGATTTTACATGTCATAAAATAATCTGTGTTTGAAGTATTTCTTAATCCTCCAAGAGATGTTCAATATAGTCTGCCAGCATCCAGAACATAATAATAATAAAAAAAATATATAGGCTATATAAGAAAATAATTGTTATGTGTATTATTATGAGATATAAACTATATAATTATGTAATGGCAACAAATTACATTTATTAAACATTATGAATTTATATACATTTATAAAAATCATTGTTACTTTTTTTTAAACAGGTTATTGAGATCACTCAAAAACCTAGCTCAGGAAAAAGCAGGACAGGTAATGGAGGTGCAAAGGGGAATGTCTCTACTACTCGTACTCCTTCCTTCAGCAACCGCTCAGCACCAGCCAAATCCTCCCCCAATCCAGGTATGAGGCGTCAATCGTAAATGATATACAATACTGTAAACTTCTCTGATATTTTACCCTCTTTTTGTTATCTGCAGACAAAAGTGCGTCCATTGATTTCTATTGAATTGTCGATTTGTCCATCCTCCTCTCTCTCCCAACACAGGCCCTAAGTCTCCCCCTGTTGGTGATTTCGGTGTGTACGTGGACCTGGCCTATCTACCCTCTGGAGCCTCCTCTCAAACCGTCAGTGTGGACTTCTTCAGATGCGTTCGGTCCTCCTGTTACATCATCAGTGGAGACAGTCCTGAGAGAGAAGAGCTACTGAGGCAAACACTGGACGCACTACTGGATGGCAAGATATCTTGGCCTGACACTATGCAGGTAGAAAACACAAGCACTCGCACACACAAACACACACGCACATGCACGCAGGCACACACACAAACACACGCACGCGTTGATCCCCATACTTTGCCCTTAACATGCCCATAACATGCCCTTCTTTGAAAGGCGATAAGATTTTTTTTTGCATTGTAATGTAACTTGGAATGTTATGTTTTTGGAGATAATCTTGCTAACTAGAATTTGGCCCCAGAAGAGATTGCAACAGCAGTAAAAGCAAATATTTAAGTACGTTTCTTAAAGGGATTAATGCAGCAATGCAGCAGTCAATAATGGTATCAATTACACAAATGCACCATGTGGCGAATCATTTCCTCTGTATCTCCAGGTGACATTGATCCCCACCTTTGAGTCAGTGCCAATGCAGGAGTGGTACCAGCAGACCCAGGACAGGCAGAGGGAGCTGGGCATCACTGTGCTGGGATCCAACAGCACTGTTGCCATGCAGGACGAGACCTTTCCTGCCTGCAAGATAGAGTTTTGAAGCAGACTTGGGGGATGCAGAGTTGCGAGAAAGAAGGGTGAATATGATCTGAAGAGTGGAAATGTGTGTGTGAGAAAGAGAAGAAAAATCCGGCAGGGATGAAAAAGAGACAACACATACAATAAGAAACAAGGAGTATGGGTAAATAAAGTGAATATATGGCCCCTTTCTAAACAGACACAACTGAGTTCGTAATGACATGGGAATCCCCCCCATCACCTGCTGGTTAATCAATTATTTGTGGGCTACTTTTGCACCAAAAAACCCTTATTTCTCTGTACCCAAGGAGAACATACATATGTGGGGGGAGTATTGCATGAATTTTGTTGACCCATGAGCCCTGGGTATAACACGAGAGGCGATCACACTGGCTGAGAGAAGCATGTCGGGCTGCAAACCTGTGGATGCACATGAAAGCGGATGTTTTAGATTATTCAATATAGTTAGCATACATGGGGTTAAAGGTGATATGTGCCTGTTTATTCATGCATTCAGCACTGGAGTGTGACAGTAGTCTTTGATATGTTTAAGGGCCCATTTTGCTGCTTTTCACGCAACATTAATTGGTTGCAAGAGTTTGTTTATGACAGCATTAATCGCATTGCATTTGTCTCACTTACAAAAAAACATATTTGTCTGATTAGCGCCGAAGCTGTGTAAAAGGGAGTCTATCATTGTACCTTTGATGAAATCACATCCACAGTTTGTGTGTGGTCAGGTGTTTGTCGTGAGCGCTGTAAGGAGACAGAAGGTGAGCTGTGACGTGTGTCATGCCTGCTTGCAAAAGAAAAAAAGGAATCTTGCCGCTTTGGCTTCACTGCTTTATCTGGAGGTACCTGCCTAGCAAACAGACACTGAAGTATCCTCCTGAGCAGATGTGACGTGCCGTGTGTGAGGTTAGTGAGTGATAATCGCCTGATGGACCTGAGTGTGCAAAGACAAATCTGTCAGCAAGGATTAGAGCACCAGATTAAATGTAATAGCATCACAGCAATCATCTTATCAAGGATGGTAATTTATCGTAACCCATTAAAAGTGCTTAAAATCATGCAAATCGGGAATCGGACAGCAAATGCTTTTGTAGAAATAAATGTTAATTTGTTATATCAATAATGGAAAAAAACAAACATTAAAAGCGATGACATTGTGGATGATTGTGGACATGATCATGGAGTTAATTGTTGACAAATATTTGGCTAAAATCATGTTTTATTGACAGCGTGTTGTAAAATCAGCTTTTAAAGGTGTACTTTGTAAATATTAAAAATCTATTCATATTTGGAACAAAGTAATCCCGAAACTGGAAGCAATCTACTTGACTATAGAATACAGTAAAATACTTTATTTTATGGTTTCATAATTTCTTAGAAAGTTTCCTGGAGTTAAGTATATAGGGAAAACAAATGCAATTCAATTCCTTAGATATTGGCATACAATTGACATGTATTGAGAGTAATTATAATAATTGACTAATTATCAAACATTTACTTTGGTTTCAATGGAGCTGAAAATTCATTTGAAAATATACACTGGCTAAGTAAACTAACTCCACTCTATGTTCCCTTTCATGAGAAACAAATGACATAACATATTTTCCTTATGTAATGTAATGTCTTTCACTGCAATCTCCTCTGAACTGTCTTTTACATTGTTCACCTTTTTATTTCCTTTGGCCTCTGTCTGGATGTCCTATCCTGGTGAGATGTAAATATAGCCCGAGTCTGATCATCGTTTGGGGCTGTTTTGCCTTTTAAAGGATCAGTTCACACAAATGTGAGGGTGGAACATACAGAGTTTCCTCAGTACCAAAGCACGAGATCACAAACACATCGCCAACCACTTTCCCCTCTGTCCGAATGCCGCCTCTGAATACAGAAAATACAATTTTGATTCAGTCTCTCTAGATAACCTGGATGATATTGTGTAATTAAAGATATGCCCTGGTAAACCTTTACCATCAGATTGTATTATCCTTCTGTACAATCCTCTTTTCTTTTTAGCACTTTTTCAAACAATGTTTTCTGTCACATATGTTCAATACAACCCGTATGATCCCCCCTAAACCTTTACACCCTCTGTATTTTCTCTGCAAAAGGCTACAAAAATCAACAATTGATTGGGGTTTGGAGGCTTGTACAAGGTCTGTAATCATGGGCAACAGCTACTTGAACCCCACAATAGCCGAGTGAATTGTAACTATGTGTATGTCGTGTCCCGCATGTATCAAAAACTGTATGTACTGTTTGTTGTTTCATTCATGATATTCATGAAGAGAGAGAGAGTCAAGCAGTGTGGTAGAGCCGGGACACTGGGGCGAACATTGAGAACCTTTCACTTTGTATTTGTCTGTAAGTACGTACAGTAACAATGCTAAAATTTGTGGGTTGGGAAGCCGGGAGTAATGTATGAATAAAGAATGTGCATCACCATTCAGAAGTGTCTGTTGAGATTTGTGTAAAATGTAAATTGCACATCTGCCTTGTGTGGACATTGAAAGTTATAAAAGTGCTGCAGGTCAAAAACAAGTTAAACAGTTATTTTTTCTTCAGAAGCATTTCCTTTAACTTTTCTTGCTGATTCATAATTTCATTCCAAAAGAAGTGTCCTATAAGAAAAACATAGGCCTACATCACAAAATTATCCATCACTTCTCAGTCCAAGTGTGGCACTAAGCTGTGGTAGTGTTAACTCATACATTTATTTTGAGATTTAAGGACATTTTAAATTTAGGTGTCAACAAGAAAAGTCAAAATTGAGGTACAGTGACATATACATAATGCACAATTACTACACTTATTTTTGACCGAAGCCCTGTGGCTTACCACTTTATACTTATACTCCCTTACATTTGGGAAATATTGTTTCACAGCTTTAGTCACTACTATACTTTTCAAATCAAAACTTTAGACATAAAACCGGTTTATGAAATGGTTCTGAAGTTGTTAAAATCGGCTCTGAAAAGCTGCTCACATGTCCACATCAATCAATCAACCAAACAATCGATTAATCAATACAAAATACAATCATGCTCAATAAAACATTCGCCTATTGAAATGGCTCAATTAGCATAATAAGTAGCCATTAACTTTTGATAATCTAAGTACTTTTTGCTGCCCACACTTGTGTACTATAAGCAGTATACTTTCACTTTTATATTTTAGGCTATATTTCAAAGGATGGAAATTCCCAAATAGGTTGAGAGGATGTGATTATTCTTTCACTTTCGCTAAATCATCGACGGAGCAGCACACAGCTGAACCTCAGCCGCCTGCTGCCATTGACCACTCAAAGTTTACTACTGTAGGTGCAGGTGAGTTAAATGACCTCCGACTGCATCACTTTACTAAGATAAAAATGTGTTTTATGTGTGTTGTTGGACAGGTTTCAATTATCGATCGACAATATGGCATATTTTCGTCTGGCTGATATGGTGTTTACTTTCACTTTCACTTGTTTCTGTATGAAAACGTTTATCGCACTAACGCTACCACAAATATAGTGTTATAATTTGGTATACTTTAGTATGTTTTAAGTAGCTCAAATAAAGATGTTCTCATCTGTGTTTTTTTTTATCACTCATGCCGTTGTCCTTTGTTTGCATGTTGCTGACTGCTCATTTGTAACAATATCAGAAAGGTCAGATAACATTCAAGGTCTCTCCTCCGAGAGCTCTCCATGTGTCCAGCGCTGACTACTCTATATGTGACTACAAATACATTAAAAATACATTCCAAAAGAGCAGTCTAGTTTTCTATAAGTATGTATCAGTTGCACAGGCTACCTTTTTCTAATGTAATTGCAGTGGAGTAGGCCTATTTTAAATGTGTACTTAAGTAAAGGATCCATCATTCAACATAAGACTGCACATGTGAATAAAGTTTCACACATTAGATACGTAGACGCACGTGTTGTTTTGCAATTTCACATGCAAGTTATAATATTTTATATGTCACATGACAACAAATCTCCCTTTTTTATGACTTAATGCCTTACTTGGAAACTCTGCTGTGTTATCTAACCATCATGCCGTCTCTTCAGGTCTGTTAGTACATTCCCCACCTCCATCATGCCTGTAATCACATCCAGTCTGTCTGAAGATCAGCAGAAGAAGCTGCTCTCTCTCCTGGGTCACGCCAGACTCCACTTGCTCTATAAAGCCAGTGTCCACGGCTTCACTGCTACCGCTTTCCACAACCGCTGTGACCTTCAGGGGCCTACTGTCATCGTCGCCTACAACGCTGCCGGCTTTGTCTTTGGGGCCTACACCTCCAAGGACTACAGGCAGAGTGGACAGGAAGTCATTGACGAAGAGGCCTTTCTCTACAGCATCACTGCAGAGGGAAACAAACCACTGAGGGTGGCAGGTATCAGGGGAAAGAGTGCTTTCACAGACGGAGTCACCGGTCCGAATTACGGTGCTTTGGTGTTTCTGAATGGGGACCAACCTGGGATCCTGTCCACTCCAGGGACAAACTTCCAATTTCAGGCTGTACACATGCACGGGGACGACTTGGTACTGACTGAGTGTGAGGTGTATCGAGTTGAAGGTATTTAGTTGCAATAAGCATTTTCTCTTTTCATCCACATACTTTCAAGGTTTAATATATATTAGTATAATGGGTCTTTTTTATACATAATGCAAGTAAACTGACTAAGGATGTTATTGTTCCATTAAGGTTGACTAGAGTGAATGCACTGCGCAAGTGAGAAGAAACAGAAGCTCTCATGTTACTATGAATTTATTTCCCATGTGCAGGCTTGGGAGATCTCCTGGCCAAACCCTGGCGAAACATGCAGTGGACCGCTGAGTATGTACACATCTTTTGAAACTTTTGTGATGATGGATGAACTCATTTAGAAGTCACAGCATTTAAGTATTCAGAACAAAGAACAACATGTTAAATCCAAAATTCAACATTTGTCCACCGTGTTACGTACCTTTACTTAATAAAGGAAATTATTTACACATTTTGTATGTATATCAACTTACAGTAAGATAGTCACCTGATTTACTTTTAATTTTAAAGCAACCTCTAGTGGTGAAACTTCTCACCTTTATGCAGTGATGTAAAATTGTACTCCAGGCTTTATATGTACAGTGTGACAACACTGTTGGTTGTGCTCAAAGGTGCGACAGATATGAGAACTATAAACCATCAAAGTTAAACTAATACCCTGCAGCTAATGCGGGTTAAACCTGTAAATGTTTTTGTCCGTGTCATTTCTGTCCCCATTAGGAGAAAGGAGCAGCTGATGAAGACCATTCAGAACTACAAGCCTGAGATTAAAACAGTTCCCCAGGCCCGGGTGTTGTTGGTGGGACCTGTCGGAGCTGGCAAGTCCAGCTTCTTCAATTCCATCAACACAGTGTTCCGAGGACACATGACATCCCAGGCCATCGCTGGTACAGCGGGGAAGAGTGTGACCACCCAAGTAATAGCACAAGTTTAAGTTTTTTGATACTGTTTATATGTTGAAGAGGAAATGTCATATTTTTTTTAATCATAAAAGTCAGGGTTAAATATGGTTATTACTACTCCACTACATATGTCTGCTTTATAACTTTTTAGTTTTAAGATTGGGATTTTTTCTATGAAAAAAACACCATGTTACATTATCCCTTTAAACTTCTCTTTCCACACATTTATGAGTTTTCTTTTACTAAAACATTAGAATAAAAGATGGACATTAGAATGCAGATATTTGTTTAACAGAATACTGCACTTTTCTTTCCTTGACTGCTTTTAATACAAATCTAAAACTGATACACACATGCTCTGATTACACAGTTAAATCACATTTTGTTTCCCTTCTGAAGTTCCGCACCTACACCATCAAAGCAGGGAAAGGCGGTGATGCTATTCCCATGATCCTGTGTGACACAATGGGGCTGGAGGAAACAGCTGAAGCCGGTTTGGACATTGAGGACTTGGTTAACATCTGCAAGGGACACATAAAGGATCGTTACCAGGTCTCTTACCAATATCTTCATGTCACTGGTGCATGGTTGATTAACAAGTTTATTGAGCAATTAACAAAATATGATTCCGCCTCTTGCGTTGTTCTTTAGTTCAATCCCTACACTCCCCTCGCCGCGGATGCTCCCAGCTTCAAGAAACAAGTGACTTTAAATGACACTATTCACTGTGTGGTTTATGTTGTGGACGCCTGCACGGTCTCTATCCTCACCCAGAAAATGCTCGACAAGTTCGCAGACATCCGGAAAAAGACCAACCAGCTGGGTAAGCAATACAATTATGTCATTTTCAGAATGGTTCTACCATTTTACAGTGTATATCTTCACTTGATTTTTTTGCTTTATTTCAATCTGATTTCTATTCTATTTCCCTCCAATCTCGCTCAACCTCTGATTCCATGTGCGTGTAGGCATTCCTCAGGTTCTGCTGATGACTAAAGTAGACGAGGCCTGTCCGCTGGTGGCAGATGACTTGAAGAATGTTTACCGCAGTGTTTACATCCAGAAGAAGGTATGCAGTATGTTTCAGTAATCAGCCATATTCTTATGACCTCCACGAGAATTCATATTGGGATTTTTAAAAAATTAAAAATTGTGGTGGTATTGATGGCTTCATCCATTCTTTCAGGCGCGGGTGTTGAGCGAGTCTCTGGGCATCCCCTTGTCCTGTGTGCTGCCGGTGAAGAACTACAGTGAGGAGCTGGACCTGGACCAGGAAACTGATGTTCTGCTGTTGACGGCCGTGGATCAGATGCTGAACTACGCGGACAGCTTCTTTGAGAACCAGGTTGTTGAGCAGCCAGTGCAGAAATACCACTAGGCCTGGTGGTAAGAGCTGATAAAGAGTATGTGCGTACCAAATTTCTAGAAGAAATTGACCAAAACGAACCCCATTTGGGATGAGCCTCTTTTGACAGCCCGTTAAAAATAAGGGCATAGGGTTATGCTTTCACATTCAGTACGTTTGTACATGTGGTGTTTCTCACAGGATTTTTAGATCCTGTTGGGTGAGAATGGACCTTCTAGGGGGGTCTGGGGGCATCCCCCTGCAGAAGAAACCTTATCCTTTTAAAGTTAAATGCATCAATCTGGTGCACTTTGAGAGGCGAAATCTGATTAATTCTGTGCTCTGTAAACAACATAGGGGAGAACGGGGTAATTTGTCACACGGGTTGGTTGTCACAATCGTTATATCTCGGAACCAGAAGGCGCTGTCTATGAAATTTTGGTGTGTAAATATCCAGAATTGGGATCAGAGGTCACCTACATAGTCTTCCTTGGAGTTAGACTGCTGAATTTGAGGTGAGACAACTGTTTGTGTTTTTCATGTCAAATTGAAAATATTTAGCTCCTCAGTATTTTTCTTCTAGGCTTTTACACAATGGGTTTATAACAAAACACTTGTTACCCATCCAAAGTGTGAAGGGTAAACTATATTTTAGATTGTGGTTAGCGAGCTAATTAGTTGTCAGATGGTTGTTGGCCTTGATGCTAGCAAGAAATTCAAGTTGGGGTTGGTCGTCAAATATTTTGGGGGGTTGGTTGTCACATGTTATCTCAAGGCTGCAGCCAGAAAAGGAACCCAATAACGAAATAAATTGTCAAGCTGTGTCCTCACTGACACCCCAGAGAAGGAAAGAATAGAGCAGGAAAAGGCAGCTAGCATGCAAAAGAAAAAAGGGCAACAAAATCAAAACAACCCAGTGCATCCCAAACTAGACCAGCTGCCAAGGCTACAGTAAGTTATTTAGGCCTATTTGTCAACTTGACAATGCAATTAAACTTTCAAATTTAGTTCTACTTTCTTGACTTCTTTTTAAGATTATTCCCATTAAGATAACACTGTGACAAACAACCCCATAGTGTTTGACAACCGACCCCTTGATGGGGTTGGTTGTCACAATGTGTAATGGTGTCTTTGATGATTAATTTCTTCTTTGATACAATAAGATAGAAAATGTGAGGGGTACATATTTCAAGCCAACACCTTAAGCTTCAATTTAATGTAGGAATGACTATTGAAAGATGTTTAGGTGATAAGCAATTCTCACTAGAGTAAAAAGTGTGCCTACTTACCCCGTTCTCCCCTATGCCCTACCTATAACTATTTTCTGTAATAATTTGGAGACACAAGCCATGTAAACTATTGAAGAAAAACACGTGGATTTCAATAAAAAAACAATAAACACTAAGATCTAATATAGACAGGTCCTGTCTAGACTAATTTCTGGAATAATCTGAATCACCTCACCTTGAAGCTAGCCTATTGAAAAATGTTCTTTATTTTTCTTTATGCAAATAGCCTTGTTGAAAATAAATGAATTAACATAGGCTACACATCATGATTAGCCTATCAACATGTGTGCTACATAAGGCAAATTCCCTATTCCGACCATTATATTTAATCTAGCCTATTTCTCAATTTAAAACATAAAAATAAAGTAGCATTGAAAATACAACAACATAAACAAATTACAGTATATTAGACGATCAAATATATTAAGTGAAATGCATGGTTGTTTTAATTTTTTTTGTCCATTTCAATCTAGTTTTTATTTACAAGCAGCAGAACAACAGCTTTTAACAAATATCATGGTGTCTAATGATAACCTGTCTTTGTCACCTGTAACAAAACAGTAGACTACACTTCAACATCTACCGTTCTAACTCCACCTGCCGATTAAGATAATATAGTTTGATGGAAAGCATCATGAAGAGCTGCTAAATTAACTTGGTTAATGTGTCATCTTCAAGTCTTGGTATTCTAGAAAACTGATGTTTTCAAACTGACTTGTTGCTGTTATTTTGACGACCTGGCACTTTTTTTGTATTTAATGTCACTAGTTGGTGTCATGCACTGTTGCATAAAGGGGCCACATGTGAGCCCTGTTTTAATTTAAATTCCATTTCGAATTCACTTCCTTGGGTTTTCTCGTACAAATGCACAGTGCAACTATATCCAATGTTACACACTGTTGTCATTGTTTTGTTCTTGTTCTTACTGTACTTTCAAAAATGCAATTAAAACTGACAGAAGTCTATGTTTGTGTTTGTGTGTTTTTTAAAAGTGTTTTTGATTTTTTACATCTGATTTCAAACTCAGTGTCACTTTCAATTTTACAATTTAAGAACTGTTCAAACTGTTCAATCCCTCAGTAGGACACCAGGTGTCACTCATATTTTCACAATCACTGTTGTTCAGTTAGAGAAATTTTAAATGTAAATATGAGGAGCTCCCACTGCACAAGTGCATCTGAACATATTCCACGTCCAATCCCATGATTGTAATTATAATCAATGTATTGTTATTGATGATTCGCCTTGTATAGGCATCATCATATTGGTACTGTTATGTCAAAAAGTCAGAATGACAAAGCAGAATTGTACTTCCATGTTGTGTAAAATCATCAATCAGTGTAGCCATGGACCTATAAAGAAAGTGTAGCCAACAAAACAAAACAAACCAGCAGTCCACGTGACAAAAGGAGACGTTGGATTTCTTTAGAGCCAATTGCAAAACACGGGTAGTTTCGGTGCCGCCCTCCTCTCAGCCCCCGGTATAAAGAGTATGTCGCAACGTTGCCAACAACAAACGCTACTGCCAACGGTCCTGCACAGCCTGCACGCACTGAGACAAATATAATCCTCCAACCGCCGGACTTTTTTTTTTTCTCACTGGGAATTTATTTTTCTGATATGCAAACATGATTCCAGAGGACAGCTTCGGGTCCATCGAGAACAGGTGAGATATTCTTGCACGTTTTTTTTGTTTTTTTTGTTGCACTAACGGTAGTTTTTATGGCTGCCTGAGCCATGTGGATAGGACCATGGGACCTTTCTTTATATGTCCATGCATGGGACTCGTGCTGGGCAGGAATGCACTTTTCACCCTTTGAACCGTGCATGCATTGAGCTTGAGCTGGTGAAGTAAAATCACACTTTTTGTGCGTTTAGATTTAGGACTTTATCTTGAGTGCAGTGCAGAGATGTTGCCAGAACTGCAACCAACTTTCACTTTACACTGAACCTGATTTGAGCATAATATGACTTTGAACGTTTATGCATCGATATTTTTAGTTCAAAAAGTGTGGTACCCTCATATTCCAATTTGCCAATTTTGCAGTTCTGCTACTGCCAACTGTACTGTTGATGCATGTTGCACAGCCTGCACTGCAAGATGGCTGTGTATGGACCATAGCCCTACAGTAGCCTACACAGCTCTGGGGGGAAACAATAGAGATTACTCCAAAATATCTCTGGTTATACTACTTACTCTATAGTATGTTTTTGAAAAAAATCAACATTTTAGTTTTATTCTGTAGACTACTGACAACATTTCTATATTGATATATTTAGCATTTCCATTCATTAATATAGAGATGCTTATCAAGGAACATTTTGTGTAGACTTGTTTTTCCTCAGAGCTGTATATTTGTATTGTGCTTAACATAAAAATACCCTCTGTATTTTATCACAATGAGCATGCATCAAAACAGCTAAAACTGATGAGACTTGGGGGTTTATCAATAGCCTCTATCTACTTGCCTTTACTCAGTGTTTTAACAACATTTAATGAATTGTATAATACAGTAATGTATTTATTTTCTAAAGGCAGCTAGCTGGTCTACTCATTAATCACTTATTTCAGAAATAAAAAAATCTGAATTGTTCCGTTTCTCCCTCTCCAGGATGCATTCGGCGGGTCTGGCTCTGGAGGAGTTGCTGGTGACGGCTCAGAAACAAGACTGCCTGACCGTAGGCATCTATGAATCGGCTAAACTTCTCATTGCGTAAGTTGAGACTATTAAGTTTGGCTTACGGTGCCTGTAGTATAAATGTAAAAGTATGCTTCTCTTGCATTGTAGAGAGTAACTTTGCCCCACCCAACAGTCGCAGACATGAGAGTTCAATAGCCTGCCTAAAACTCATCTCTTTCCCCTGTCCTCCTTTTAGAGACCCGGACAGCGTGGTCCTGTGTGTGCTGGCAGCTGACGGTGCCGACGACGTGGCGCTGCAGATCCACTTCACCCTGCTGCAGTCCTTCTGCTGCGACAACAGCCTCACCATACTGCGAGTGTCGGGGGTTCGCCGGCTCCAGCAGCTGCTCTGTGCCGCAGTGGATGCCAACAGAAACCACCAGGAAGAGCACGGAGACTTCCACTGCATGCTGGTTACGGTGTGTGTGTGTGTTTACAACCCTCTTGATATGTAACTGGGGGAAGGCCAAAGTGGAAATGTATTATTTATCACTACTGAAGCAGTAGCTAAACTGTTGCTTCACACTCTTGGCAGTAACTTTTATTGCACTTGGAACTACAACAGTTTTTTCTTTCCATTTCTCAGAATGTCCTTAAATGTAAAATGTTAATGCTTTTCTGCAGACCAGATTCCCCTAAAGGATTGAACGTGAATTTTGATGTTGCTTTGTTTTTTCCGGTGCAGAACCCCCAGGCCGACCACTGCAGGCTACAAGAGGTGGGCGCCTACTGCCAGGAGAGCCGGCGACTTGACCAGTGGGTGGCTGAACTGGTGCTGCAGGAACGCTGAGGGAAAACATAGGCGCCTTCGAGGTTCAGATACCAATGAACTGAGACGTCTATAGTGGCTCATGCAGGGGCAGGTGGCCTGGAGTGAACTGGCTGGGGCTATCCTGACTGATGACACGTGTGGAGCCAAGCACTCCCATCTCAGTGACTAGTGAAAATAGTCAAGAGGCGAGACTAGTTCACAAACTCTCAAAGGCAGATTCCCCTATCCAGGCCACTGTGTTTTTACATCTGTAAAACTAAATGTACGCTTCTATTTTCTGCTTTTGTTTGGCTCTTTGCCAAGTTGATGGGGTGTGCCCATCAATAAGAGGTTTAGCAGCATTCAAACTAATATGTCCATTGTCCACACCCCGACTCGTATCTGGAAAGCCTGTATTTTCTTTCCAGGAACTGGACAGGAATGCAGTTATGAAACTATGCCCAACATTCCTGTGTATTCCGACACGGGAGAGTCCTTGGACAGAAGGTGTGTGTGAATGTGTGGTATGCGTGCACAATACTCGGGTCTTTCTTTAGAAAAGACTGGGCATGCGGTTTGTTGCGTTCTCCAAATGAGCAGCTGAACCTGCGAAGGAATCGTTGCCATGGAAACGGCAATGGAAATGGTGTTCGGGTTAAAGTCGCACAGGACAGAGCTGACCATGATGGTTTATTGGTCAGAAGAGGGGACAGAAAAAGCAATATGATAAACTGTGTCTGATCTGATGGGAGAATAAGCTGTACATTCTCTGTGCTGCACATTATGCTACAGTCAGTGCTACACCAGTAATGTATTGATTGTATCAGTTTTGTGTGTAATTCATGGTCTAATTTTTTTGTTCTCTGTTAACAAGTTCAATAAATGATTGTATTCAAAACTGATGGCTGATGGCTTTAGCAAGAATTTGTGCTCGAATTTCAAAACAAAACAAAAGTCGTGTGTGCGTCATGGAACTGGAACTACAGCTGAGTCATGCAACTCCAGTTTTACATTTGGGTTGAAGTAATCAAAAAAACATGCACACTTGCATGACGGGGCCAAACAAGCGTAAGTCTGTTGCAGGGAGAAACTAAGGGCGGAGACAGACACTCTTTGTGTTGTGTTGGAACATTCAGGCCAAACAAGCTGAAGCAGAACTACTGTACCTACACGTTTAGAAAAGAAAGGGAGGGGGGGGGCAAGTTGCCAGCTAAAAAACACTTGGTTTCATTTCTCCTAAGCCCTCTTCATTCCGCTTTTGTTTTATGTTTTAATTCACTTTAACCTGCAGATGCATGTTCCATAGGCTGAGAGCCAAAACCATGTGTAATTTAGTGTTGGTGTAACCCCACCCGGAGTAAGGTATCTCCACATGATCAGGTAGCAAGATGTCCCTGCAACACAAGCAGTTCACCCTCCCCTCTGTCCTCCTTTCCCCACCCCACCCTCTGCTCTCACATGTCTGCTCACAGCTCCGACTGCAAAGCACAGGAGATGGGAACATTCAGGCACATGGACCTCCCATTTGTTTACCATCAGCTGGACAGGGGCCTGGCTAATGTGGAGGCCCACTTCTGATTGGCTGTGGTTCACCCACCCTATATATGATTGGCTTTGCCCGGCAGCAGGGTTTTAGGGGGAGGACTATAGTTTGAACTTGGAGGAGACATAGCAGTGCTTAAAGGGCACAGAGACAACGGGGCACAGAGGACGTGTAGTAACAATGACATTCCTGTTAAATGACCCATCTGACAGGACATGAGGTTTTACCGAGCAATCGTCTTTGTTTACTTTGTATGGTGTTTTTATCTTTGTTCTGCACATCGCGTACCTGCTAGGCCAGAAGGCATGTGTGTCCAGGTGCATACAAACAGTGTGAGAAAAGGTCAGACCCTCCTACTCATACACAATTAAAAACACCTAAAATAAATCAATATGCTGCAGCTTATAAATAACACTCTGACTTTACTTTATAATGTTTTCCATATCATATTGTTGGAAATAAGTGTCCCAGCCTTATTTATAACATTAACAACAATTACCATGTTCTAATTTTGCCTGGAAAACAGGTTCAAACAACTTGACACTCACATCCTAATCTTATCAGGTATAATATTTACCATCTTAGTTTAACTTGTTAGAATGCTATTAATCGCTTATTAGCAGCAAACACAGAGTACAGCTGGGGATGTCATCAGTATTGCAGGTACTGTTCTTAAACTCAAATTTCAAATTTTAACCAGATCAGGGGATCACCAAAGTTTTTACAATTCATCCTGAGAGGGACATGGGTGTGTGTGTACCAAATTTTAAGACTATGAACTTGTAAAAAAAAACAGTGAGTTATTCCGCTCTCTCTCCCTGCGTTGCCTGTCTGCACTTAACTGTCCAATAAAGGTGAGAACAACACAACAAATAACTTGACCCAACAACTGAAAATGGAAAGTCATTAGGTTTAATCCCCTGGAAACCCTGAATATGTGCTTTCCATGGCATTGTACCCTGTAGGTGTTAAGATATTTTAGTCTGGACCAAAACATTACGGCCCCGGCTCTGACAGACATTACCATCCATAGAGCCAGCGTGAAATTAAATAAAGATGATTCAAAAGCATGTGTTATTATATCATCTTTTTATTAATGTTATCTACTTCTCAATATCATCTTTTTAACAGCAATATCCACAAAATATTAACAGTGTGCAAGAAAACATGAGTTATGGCACATCAGAGAACAGTTACAAAAAATAGATATATTTTCTTCATAATCAATCAAGGCAAAAAGATACATATACTGTATGCATACACAGGAGATCAGAACACAAAAGATGGGTCTTGGTAAGGGGCTCAGAGCTGATGGATGCAGTGATGTTTGATTTCAAAGTACGCCGGTGAGGAGCCTCAACTCTTCCCCACCTGACCAGAAATGAACTTCACACTTTGTGTCACAACACCAATGGATTTCCACCTGGAGCCATGTGTTATAGTTTAACACTGTTCATTCTGTTGATCTGATAACCCCAAGACCAGCATAACACAACATACGCCACTAAAAGGCAAACTAACAACCAACCGATCAGACACACTGTCAGCCGAATCAACGCGGCTGTCTCTGATTGTAAGCCCAACCAGCTATGGAATGATTGAAAAAAAAATTGATTGAGGAAAAAAATTAAAAAGAAAAAACATCTGTCAGACATCTCCAGGACACCATCAGTGTGTGCTGATATGTATGGATGCTTGTTTTATGTTGTGTGAATATTCTTGCAGTTGTTATCCCTCTTCACTTTTGCTGCACCTTTCCCTAAACACCAGCAATGAAACAGTTATTTCCTCAATCTTACAATAGCTCAGATTCTGGGAAAAGAAAACTAATCCCAGATAAGTAATTCTGAGATACTTCTTAGCTGTCACTGAAGTATGCACTCAGGTTTCTTTATTATTTCTTCAAATTTAACTATATTTTCTATGTACTCTACAGAGTTAGTTTATAGGGTTAGTTTGACATTTCGACAGATAGTGGCTTAAATACGAAGATGGAGACCTATTTCATTAATTTTCGCTAGATAACGTACAATGTTACAAATCTAGCCTTGGAACGGAGCCTTCATCTCAGAAGTACATCATGTCGATTGCTTCATAAAGGGAATTTGACAGCTTTGTGACTATGATTGGGGTTTGCTTTAAGCTTGTGAGAACATTTTTACTCTTCTCCAGGATATGCACACCAGCCCTGTTAATGATGAAAAGAGTGAGTGGAGGCCATAACCATGTTGCTCTGACTCAGACAGCATCACATGACCCCTCCCCCGGTCACACTCACCCTGACCTGTAAATTACAGGGCTGCAGTACTTTAAGCAAAAGGAGGCACTGTGTGTTCTTACACACCGTGTCTCTCTCAAATACACACCACTCACACATAGCACACGTGCTGTTTTCGCTCCTCCGCCTATACAGCTTTGCTGAATCATCTTTTTTAGCAACCAAACACTAGCACCCTCAGCCCTCGCTATGGCTCCTGCTCTCTGTTTGGAACAAAGGCAAATCAGAGATGAAGCAGAGCTTTGTATGAGAAATTATCGCCCACATTTAGCAAGCAGTCACATTAATTAGCAATTTAACCTTGTTGTATAAGTTGTATTTTTATTTTTTCAAATAAATAGTTTTCACATTTTTGGGAATATGCTTAAAATCTTTCTTGCCAAGAAAAAAAGACGCTCTCTCATGTCTATACATTAAAAAGGAAACTAAAGCCAGCAGCTGGCTAGCTTAGCTTAACAAAGACCATAAAGACTGGGCACATATAGCCTAACTCTGTCCAAAGATAGAAAAATCAGCCTACCCAAACCTTTGAAGCTCAAAACTTTGAAAACAACAAACTGTTTTTATTTATTTTTTATACTTTCTATTTCCATTCAGATTTAACAAATATTATTTACCATGTTAATAAGTGCGCTAGAGGTGCTGGTAGGTGGATTTGGACACCTTTGGCCAGAGCTAGGCTAGCTGCCCCCCCCCCCCCCCCCCCTGTTTCCAGTCATCATGCTAAGTTAGGCTATCTTAATTATTACCATACAGCCAATGAACAAATCTGGAAATGTCGAGCTTTACATTTTGTATGAAAAGAATGACACGTTTAAGACTTGAGACACTAAATCACTTTTTAACATGGGTAACGGTGCAAGTTGTTCCCTGCTTTTCAAACAATACGCACAGCCGTGGACCCATCGAGACACAAACTAACAACTGCTCATCTCTCACTACCTCCTAACAAAAAACGTCTGACTCCCAAAAAGTCAGTGTATAGCAGGTGGCTCATATTGACCTAGTGATTAGAGAACAGAAAAGCAGTGGGTTCAACTCCCCTGACAGTCCATCAGCAACCGATAAGTCTGTGCACATGTCTCCGTGTGTACAGTACTACTGACAAAAGCCTCTGCTAAGTTCTCAAATGTAAATATGACTGCACAAAGCTCCTTTCCTGCAGCAATTAACTGTCCAAAGCAGCTCTTTATGCCCAGCCTTAACGCTCCTTTCACCTTTGACCACTGACAAATGACAATCAGCTCTAAAATACAAACTGCAGAGCGAGTGGGTGTCACGTGTGTGTGTGTGTGTGTGTGTGTGTGTGTGTGTGTGTGAGTGTGTGAGTGTTATCCTAGTTGCCTGTTGTCCCCAAAACCGACTATTGAGGAAAAACACGTTTGGGCTGCTCTGGTGTTAAAGGATAGATGGGGAGGCTGGATACTGCCCCTGGAATGAGGTCCGATGTTGATTCATCCTCTAACAGCATGTGATCCTAAAACTAAACAGGGCTTATGTTTTTAATTATTTTTATTATCATTATTATTACTTGCATTATCTTAATATATCATCATCAGGTGTTTTTATTTGTATCTGTCGCATCCCCTAAAAAACCTGAATGACGAAAAAAATAAATGATAGTAAATGAAGACGGACATCCTGACTGACAGAACAGAATAAGTAGTACTAAAAAAAAAAATCCAAAATCCACAGAGGGGGATTCTGTGTTTCGATTTTGTATCTTACAAACACTGTACAGGGGTAATACTCAACTGACCAGGTTCCATGGACTCCATAGAAAGAAGAAACTTGAAAATAAACCCAAAACAGCTACTCTTCAACTTATCACTTCTGCACATGTCTGAAATAAAGTTTGTACACTTAGCTTGTTTCTCTTGACTTCTTCATTTGTGTTTTTTTGTATCTCTTTATATTCAGTTTTTACAATCAAGTTTGGTTTTTCAGAGAGGAGCATTGTGGAGGAGAGGAGGAACCGATCCAGTATACATGGACAGTTTGAGAAAGCTCTTCTGGAAACTGGAAACTTAAAAGACGACTAAAGCCAGGTCATATTTATTCTAATCCAGAATGATATGCTTTGAAACGTGATTTATCCCCCTTTGTCCACTGTGGATGCAAAAAAAAAAACACCTCCATGTTTTCACTATCAAATGCAATAGGCTATGTCTCTTATTTTCCTTCCTTGAACCTTATAAAAAAACTTCCAATTGAAATAATCCAACGTAAGCGGGGAAAGCAGGAATGGCATAACTTTTTTGGGGTACAGCTTAACTTTTACTTTTTAAGTCTGGGTTTTCTCTTCTGGCCTTGCAGTCCTTGCAAACTGGTTCTCAGGTGTGGTCAGTCTGCGACCTCACCCTCTTTTAAGGGTAAAGCACAAGGGAGGCTTGATGTACAGTAGAAACCTTTGTTTAAGATCTCAGCAGGTATGTAGTCAGGTGCTACCCCTGGTCTACAACCAGATCTCCTGTTGTCTCATTAATACTAGCATTTAACGCCAGACACGAAGACAAACCTGATCAGCCAGGGGCAACACCTATGTCAAAGCAAAACAACAGTAATAAAAAAAAAAGTACAGTATCATCTGTAATTAACGCTTCAACAAAATATCAAAACGTACATTGAGTTCACAAACAAGTATTTCTTAAGAAAAAAAATGCAGTAAACGTCCAGGGTTAATAGCTCGAGTTCTGTGTAGAGCAGTTCACTATGCTCCCCTCATAGGTGCAGATCTGAAGTCAGCTTCGACATCGATCTCAACCAACAGCAGCCACAATGGGCCGCAGGTTAATAGCTGACGGCAGATCAGCATCTAGAGACGACTCTCTGTACAGGTTGGCACAGCTGGAGGTTTTGGGCCAAAGGCTGCAGACGGCCACAGTGAGGCCACAGGCAGAGAAGGTCTGTCGATACAGGGTTTGGGTTGGGAACATGCTAGCCCGACTAAAAAAAAGGCAAAGGCTTCGGCCACTCGCTCCAAAATGACCCGCTACGATTTAGCACAGGCAAGTTTCGAGGGGCAAATACACCTCAGAGCTTTTTTTTCACGATAAAAAGCTTTTGTTGGGTTTTTAATGGGACACCAAGTCGTGTTTGGCACGGTTGGCGGGAGCGCGTACTGTCCTTTTCTGTTGCACACATGCATCCTCCCACTCCTTGCCTATGGCACTGCTGTCCATCCTTCAACCTAACCCCTTATTTAATGGCAAAAGAGAGAGAGGGGGTACAGGTTTCCTACTGATTATTAATGTCCAAATCCCTTTTTCAAGTTAAGCTGATGCTTGTAGTTAATTTTACCAGCATATATGAACATTACCAAAGCACCTTGGATCATACTCAGTCATATATACTGAACTCAGCCACAGTGAGCACAAGATACCTGCCCCCTACCTGTGGCTCCGGTGTATGGCGCTTTTCCAGAGTGGCTATTTTTGGGAGTGTGTTTGTGTTTTACATGCGTGTGTGTGTGTGTGTGTGTGTGTGTGTGTTTATCCTGCAAGGGCTGCTTAAGGTGTGTGTCTTAGGAATCCATGTAAATACTGAACGTGTATGTGTGGGTGTGTGTCTGTGTGTGCATGAGTGTTTAAGAACGTGTGTGAGTTTGTGTGTGTGTGTGTGGCAGGGGTTCAGCGTAGAGCGGCTATAGGATGATGCAGGGTTTCTTGTCCTTGAAGGGGTTTTCGGAGGTGGGAACCCCAACCAGCAAAGGGTCGCTACGGGCGTGCTGCTCACAGTAACTCATCAGGTCTGCTGCTGCTTTAGACACCTGTTGAGAGAGAGGAGAGGGAAGGCAAGAGGAGGGAGGGGGGGGGATTAGTCTGGGTTTTTTATATTGGAGAGCATATAGTGGGACAAGAAGAGGAAGATGGAGGAGGCCGTAAAGCATCGTCCTACCTTAATGCGTTCGATCCCTGCCTCGATCCTCAGCTGTTCCACCAGTTTCCTGGCCTGGGCGATATTATTAGTGGTAGACATACTGATCCATCAGACTACACCAACAAAGGAGGAAACTGAATGAGAGAAGGAAGGGAAGGACAGTTAAAACATTTGTTTACTATGCAGATAATAATGGATGATTCCATCAAGTATGCCGGTGCGCCTCATGTGGTTATGCAGGTAGAGGAAGGGCTGAGTGACTCTTGTCCTGGCTACTAAAAATGTACTAGGAACATCGTTTTGCATGTACAGATTGACAAGTTGTCTCCTGGCTGCAGTGTTGTATAGACCACTTTTTGAATTTCACGGAATGAACCCCTGGTACTTTATAGATGTACACATACCTATTTACAGTGTATGACAATATAAAATGTGATGCTAGTTTATACCGCACTACATTTCTGAGGCAGATATTCTACCATGAATGCATTCATTTGCATTAAGAAAATTTAATAATTCTGATTTCCTATACATTTGTTTCACCAAATAGGGGAAGGTGGGGTGATTTGTGCAACTTTTTACTCAAAGTGATTTTAAAGTGAGGCCTTGACAGTTATGTCTCCAACTCAAATATGTACATATATTTCAGGATGTTGTGCATCCCTGGCAATAAAAACTTTGGATCTGGAATAAACTGTTTAAGAAATATAGCTTTCGGAAAAAAAGTTGTCTTGTCGCACAAATCACCCCACGTAGTGGGGTGATTTGTGCGTCATTGTGTCACAATGACAAAGTCACCATCATCATCTTTCTGGCCATCTGAACTCTCATCAGTGGTGTCGTTAAGTGGAATTGAGATGTCACTCTCTCCTGAGCTACTGTAGACTATCACTTTCTTTTGGTGACCAGCGTATACAGCCATGCCACTGGCACAACTCTCAGAAATGTACTTTGCACTAGTTGCTCCGTGCTTGTGGAACCAACTGCCACCTGACAAATGTGATTCCCCCTACATTTCTGCCTTTAAATCAAGGCTCAAAACCCATATGTACACCCTGGTGTTTCCTCCCCATTAACCTCTGCACTACTTACTTACCTCTGCACTACTATCTGTGTTTATGTGGATGTATGGGCTTTACGTCTTTTATTTTGGTTATTGTTATTTTACCTTCATTGTTTACCTACTGAATGCACTATGTACAGCACTTTGGACAGTGCAAACTGTCATAAATGTGCTTTTATAAATACATTTTACTTACTTACTTACTTATAACTCACCCAGGCCCTTGCGCACAAATCACCCCATCCCCAGAATTTTGGATAATAGGCATGATGCAGCAATTTAGGGTTGACATTGTGCTAACTATATAGACTCAAAGTGTAGCATACCAAAGCACTAAAACATGTGTCAAATGTTTTCAAACGTGTCTATAATTGTTCAGACACAATAATCAAAAAACCTTGATCATGGAAATTTTACTTTGAAAGGCAAAACACAGTTTTTTGAGCTTAAATGTGCTTATATCTTATTCCTTGTGTCTCCCTTCTTTACAGGATGAGTCAAATGGATGGCTCTTCTTAAATATGTGGTCACATTTCCAATTTCTTCCACGGTTTTCTAGAAACAAGGGGTTTTGCAACTTCCAAAATGCACAAATCACCCCACCTTCCCCTACATATTCATTGAAATTGCAAAATTGACCGTTGTGAAACATTTTCCTCATTAGCAATTCTGCACTTTACACTATACAAAGTGTTCTTCATGTTGTATTCTTTTAAACAATATTGCAATTATGTATAAAGTGAATCACCCTTCAAGTCATCAATAGCTTCATTCAGGGATCTGGGTTATAGCACCACTGTGAGGTGACAACATGCTGTTGCAATGCTCCTATATGAGTGAAACTAAAATAAGTGTTTTTTAATCAAAAGGCAGTTTACAAAGACGTAATGCACAGTATGATTAAGAATGAAGCTTAACTATTTAAAATAGCAACTTTAAAAATATTAGATAATTAGATCTATGGTTGTCATTTAAGAAGTCGTCAAGCTTTTAGAATGTATTCACAACCATAACGCAACAACAAGTAGAGTTAATATGGTACCTGGCTGATGGTATGCAGACAGGACTCTCTCTGAACACAGACGTGACTGGATGGTAGAGGACAGTTTGAGCGTTGCAGGGACAGTTGCCAAGTCAAGACGACAGAGCCGGACGGCAGCTGAGCTTACATTGGCTTGTCTCTGTGAAAATAAAGGGGAGAACCAGGTAAGATGGCAGTTTAAGAAGCATCGTTACATAAAGGCAAACAGTTGATACATTTCAAAATGTGAGTGGATCCTAATCATTCACTTGAGTTCCTATTTAGTTCCACTGATACACACAGGGGTCATTGTCATATCCTTATCAATTCTGATGGGTAACTGCTGACTTTAATTGTCTAACATTACAAACTTCCACATTTTGCTTCGGAGGAGGCCAAAGAATTTTTAATTTTTTTTTCATATAAAAAAAATAAAAAAAACTGCACTAATTTTGAGAACACAATGTGTTATTTTGCTTTGATGCCAAATTGTCATCATCCCCATTGTCATTTGTAACAACATATCCGTCATCACAACCTTGTGAAGCAACTGTAATACCACTGAATGGATCAGACTGTGGGACATTCCTGCATTGCTGATCGAAAAATAAAAATCTTGTCCAAAACCCATTAAAAACTAACAAAAATCCAGTTTCATTCCTGTTTGCACAGTGAAGAGGTTTCCCCACTGATACCTATGATCAAAACACACCTCGCTCCACACATACATCACTACAAGTTTGTTACGACTGTCTCTCTCACTCTGTCTCTCTGTCTGTCACCCTCTCTCCCGGGAGGAGAATCCTGCTTTAATTACTCCTGCTGTGGAGAAGCTCAGAGATTCATGTCTGTAATTAGGGCTTTTGTGTGTGTGTCTATGTGTGTCTATGTGTGTGTGTGTGTGTGTGTGTGTGTGTGTGTGTGTGTGTGTGTGTGCGCGCGCGTGCGTGCGCAAGTCTTTGTGTGAGATTGACAGAGTGAATAGATTTATATTGTAACACCTGGTGAAACTCTCTCTCTTTCTGTCTCTGTAAATTAACCTAGTATATTTGTATTACTATACTTGGGAGGACATTTATTGATTGTCACCCGCCCCGAACTCAGACTAATTCTAAATCCTTATCATCATTTTAACCCTGCTTGGGATCTAATCCTAATCCAGACAAGACCCTAAGAGGCTAAATACTCCAATTTTGGAAGGCTTGTGTCCACCTTTTTTTCTGTTCAGTTGTTCTCTCTGGCATTCATGCAAACTTGTTTTTGACAGCATTGGAGATCAGGCATGGGTTTATCAATACCGCTGATAGTCAATCCTTATTTTGAGTATTGATACCAGAAAAAATACATTAGTGTACATCAACAACTAACATTGTACTAACATTAGTAAAAAAAAGTAGCCCATACATTGTGCATTTCTCACACTAATTATGGCTGACAGCTACATGCCCAAGCCCAACTCTGACTTGATGGAAACCTAACCTAAAAGTCATGTTTAACCCAAAAATGTGACTTGTCTACCTTGTGGGAAAGGCTACACAACCTACAGTTTAGTCTGTGTCATTGTCACCTGACATACGGCATCACTGACAGCCAAACGAAGACTACAGAATGGGTTACAAGCAACATCAGCAGCAGCCTACAATAAACCAAGCATATACAGTATCCCACAACCTGGATAACTACCACACAGTTAAATCACCAGTCACGACAAAAACTGAAGGAGAAGTTTTTTGTGTGTGCACTTTGCTACTAAAATAATAAACACACTTTAACAAAGCTGGGCAAATATGCTACTGATACAAGGTGACAGCCATGTCAACTGGTAGGGACTTTGGAGCAAAGAAATATGTTGCTTTAACCACTTTTTCCACACTTAAGTGAAATCATAAACCTAGTGCTTTGATTTCCTCAGCCTGTTGATTTTTCAAACTTTCTCTTATGGCGCATTCCGCGTTGAGAGGAGGAAGCTGTACTCTTATTAAAAAAAAAACAGCCCAGAATGGAATTTCTTCTCCCTCACAGGCAAATGTATCTTCTCCATAAAATCCTAAAATGTAAAGCATTTGCTTGCAAAGAGGCAAACCCTATAGAGTTAGCTGGTCATTTGTAATGGCCTGGACCAAAAGAACGGCCAACAGAGCTGGACAGGCCCCAGCCAACCAGCCGGCGAGCCCACGGCCGCTCTCAAGACGCGCAGAAATGCATCAATCCTTATTGATCAGCTGCTCCCCAGCGCCGATCGGGCCTGCACTTCGAAGCCGTGTTCTCCGCTACAGGCCCTGCTCGCTGCTCTACCGTGTGAAAACACAATGCGGGCATTTTGATGGATAGAACAGCATGTCCTCTCTCCCATGGCTATCCACGCTCCACACACACATACACAACACACTAACACACACGCATACGCACAGGCGCGCAAGCACAGTCAGACATTGTGAACATATCCAAGCCAAAGAGACATTTCCCCCCAAGTAAAGACCAGGCATATATAGGCGAATAGGCCCTAATTGTTAGCCGTTGGAGCAGGGTGGTGACATGTTTTGAAGGAGGCAGGCTACAGCAGCCAATATGAAACCCATCCAGCGACAATGGGCACAAGACAGGAGCGCATGCCTTTATGTTCCGCTATTATGCAAATTGATCGTTATACGGCAGTTCAAACCTATAACATCCAGAGTTTTTTCTTTGGGTACAGTGGCTTGTGCGTCCTCAGAGTCCAGCCTGAGGAAATCTTCCACTGACCCTGTCCCCGGTCCTCCCCACCCTCTCTGCCGGCAAAGGGCTGGGGAAAACCGGATTCGTGACACTGATGAAGCCCCTCTCCGCTGCAGCCGCCCTCGGTGATGAGTAGCCGGGGTTGCAGAGGCGCAAACAGACGCGTTACAATTATTACACACGGGGAGAGACACAAAATACCTAAATATCTCCAAACTCACCTCCGAATGCGCTGTATTGGTGATTTAAAGGGCCAGATCCGCTGCCTTTCTCTCACCCTCTCTGCTCGCTCACTCCCCGTCTTCACCGAGCCAAACGCCTCCCCCTCCGTTACCAGTGTCTGTCCACTCCTCCCCTCCCTTCTCTCATTCTCCCTCACTCCATCTGATCCGGTGACAGCACCTTAACCCAGACGTCCCTAAACAAACATGTTCAGATTCACACAGAATGCATCATCTAAACAAAATATAATTATTAACATTGTGTTAAAGATGTCCGATTTAGAGAAAAAAAAATTACCATGCAGGTGTAAATGATAGCCATAATTTTTTTTTTTTTAGGAAACTAGTGGATAGGCTATTTAAAAGTGTATATTAGGCAACACCTGCATGAATGGAAGCCCCATTCCAAATTATTTACTGTTCTCACTGTGTACACCTTTATTTAACAGTGGATCCTTGTTATAGGGAAACGAATAGCTTTATCTTTTCTCACCAGTTTTGATCAGATTCCAGGCAAACACTCAAATAGGGCCTACTTCAAAATAGCTTGCATATAGTTTCATTACATATGAAATTAACTAAAAATGCCTTTTAGTATTTGGTGATCCTCATTCAAAAAAATAAGTTTCCATTTTGAATGACTCAGAGATACATTTGGTATAGGCCATGTTTTCAGATTTTGGTTTTATTGTCTATTTCAAATGTCTCCAACATATTTCTTTACATTTGATCATAATGTGATTATGAGAACATTAAATGCTCTCCGAAATATTATTTCCAATTGCATAGCCCATCAGAATGTGTTTCTCTTTATAATCCTCTTCTTTGTGCAGGATTGACTAAGAAAAAACAATAATACATATTTTTGCATTTAATGACACTCGAATGCAGTGCAGTTTTCTATAGGCTACTAACCTACCTGTGGTTTTGGACTAGCCTACAGTAAGTGCTAAAATAAGCTTAATCGGTCCTTCTTTCATAATGTTGACCTTCAGAACTCTACCATGTCCTTAAACCAGCTCCCTATACAAATCCAACCTGCAAGTTGTGTCTTTCCTCTCTTTCATGCACATCTGGATCTGTCAAAAGTGACTCTTCTCCACTCGACGAGCCCCGGTGCATTGTGCTGTACTGCCACACGGTGGCGCCATTGGACTAGCCGTATCTCCGTCTTCTCCAGGGAGGTTTGTGGGCCGCTCCTTCTGTTCCTGGCAGGCCAGGCGCAAACACGAATCCTCCGTTTCCATCGAGCTGTAGCCTAGTTGGCTCCTCCACACACACAGAGCTGAAAGTGCTGCATCTGATACATGCTTTTTAGTTGAATGTGGACGCGTTGTCGCTTGGTGAAGGAGACAAAACTGTCTGATATGCAGCATGATAGAATCTGACTTTTACACTATAGGCTTTTGATTATGGCCCCTATATGATGCACATATGGAGATGTAAGCTAGGTAGGCCAACAGTCAGTCTTGTAAGCAACGCTACAATCTAGCTGTATGGAAACATTGTCTAGCTCCTTATTATAACCACATGAAGCTATTTATAACTCCCACAGAGTACTGCATTGGCCTCATTTCCACTGATGTGTGAAATTATGCTGATGCCCATACATTTCTCCTTCATTTCCTCACCTTTTAGCTTCCTGCATTCATTTGCCTCACTTCCTCTTTCACTCATTCATTTCACCCTCTCTTGGCTCGCCTATTCCCTCTTGTGTGTAGGCTAGTTGAATACAGTGTGCATGTTGTTGTTACAGTGGATTACTAACAGACAGAGCTCCTCGTTTTGAGCGGTGGAAGACCATGACTCACGAAGTCCAAAAGATGCTCTCAAGCAGACGGAGGTGGCACCCCCCCCCCCACCCACACACGTGTAGGCTACTGCCAGGCTTATCTTCCAACCCCATAGGCCTAGGCCTACGCTATAGCCTATGTACGCCTATTGTCCATAGAGGTCTCCAGGTGTCTAAAACACGTGTCTCTCACTATTAAGACCCAGCAGAGGGGTTGCCACAGAAGCCTTGAGGGGGTGGGGGGTTTGGAAGGTTTTAGCCTAGGCCTACACTTCAGCAGCAGCAGTAGAAGTGGGAGACCTGCAGACCTCTGCCAGTCGTAACGCATCTCTGTCCTCACCAGTCACAACACACTCTGATTCGACAGCCGTCGTCAACGTCACCGTCTCCATAGAAACGGCGCTGAGCACAGCAGCATCCCCGAGCAGATGTTGGAGGGTTAAACGAGACGTGCGTGCGAGAGACCGAGGATCTCTCTCTACATTTACTTTGGTTCTCTAGTAAGTAAAGTACCTGTAGGTTGCTCTATTTTGACTATTTCCATTGTATGCTATTTTATGCTTCTACTGCCGAACAGTTCACAGGGAAATATTTTACTTTTTACTCCAGTAGGCTATATTCATTTAACATCTTTACTGAAGAATACTTTGCAGGTGAAAATAAACAAATAAAAATAATTAGATTATTTTAAACGATATGTTGATAGAAATTAAACTACCAAACAGTAGCCTATAAATGAAATAGTTCTTAAAATATTTTAATAGTTGTGCATCTTGGCACTTTAACTTCCAATGGAGTATTCTTATATTGCAATAGGCCTATTGTTTTTTTTTTAAATAAGTAAAGGATCTCAATACATTCTAACAGTAGCTAATTAGCACCAAACACAAAGTACAGCAGAGCTGAGGCTCAGGAGAATGTCGTTAGTTTGGCAGGTGTTTAGTTATAAAAAGATTGGAAAAATGTAAGTTTTGACCTGACAGTGGTGTTAGGAGAGAAGTCAGGGAGTGACAAAAAAGATAGCAATTGATCCTGAAGGGGGCTTGAATTTCTGATGTAATGGGATCCAATAGTTCTCAAACCTACAAATGTGGGCTTAAAAGACATATCAAGGGAACAAACTCTTAAGGATTCATCCTCTAGGAACCGTGAATGGCACTCCATAAAATAGTGATAGAGATATTTCATTCCAGATCAAAGCGTTGGTCCAACCAATCAACCAACAGAGCCACGCCACTAAAATCTCCGTTAGCAACGTCAGCACGGGTTAAGTTGAGATTGTATGCCATGATGAGAGGGATCAAAAAGACCAAAAACACTCCTCAGTTCACCTTTTTATTAGGAAAATCATTTTGCAGATTTGATTATTATTATCATCTATATTTATATATTTATATATATGTTATTTTCAGTTATTCAGAGGATGCATCAGCACAGTTTATCTTAATAGGAAGACTATTGCTAGAATAAATATCTATACATCATAATTAGTTAAATAAAAAATTCCCAAACAGAAAACAAACAAAAAAAAACAATAGAATAATTTACAAAAAACAATAAGTGCTTAAAAGAAATAAAACCATTTGCAAAACTGAAGAAGTAAATGCTGCTGAGGAATTTATTTAAAAAATACAAAGATGATTCACAGTTTTGTGTCCTTGTTCTCATGCTGGCTGGAACACCAATAGGGACCATGCAGGAATGAAGGGCCAGAGCAACAGGATAGTACCAAACTACATTATCCACAAAGTCTATATGTGCCCCACTTTACGGCCCCTGTCCGCTAAAAGAACAGCTTGTGAGGATCTGAGGAGTTGTAAAGGGGTGAGCCAGAGAGGTTAACAGGGTCAGTTTTCCACTCAATTGCCACCACTGATTATCTCCCGATCCTCCGCCCCCTTAGCTCGACCCAATAGGCCTGTTTACCATCCTGCTATGAAAGAACACATGTGAATCACGCTTCCTTTTGCTGCACAAGACTCTTCAGCAACATGACCAGTAAGTATCTCACCAATGGCCAACAAGGAGAGGTGAACTTCACCTGGTCCATATCTAAATTTGGAAATGTAATGCTTATGTAGATCTCTATGGAAACCCAAAATGTTCAGTCTTAAATGAATAAATACTAGATTACCAAATGAATTAACATGAAACTGTAACATAATCCACCAAATTCTTTCAAAACTCAGCTCAATATTATAAAATGTTGCTGTATCCTTCTATTGTTTTGCACGATAGCAACATGTATTTAATAACAGCCATTTTTATTTCCAAATGCATTTTTTTTTTCAAAGTCTGTATTTCATGTCGCCATTTGTCATCCAAACAGACAATAATCGCTGTTATGTGATTGGCTGCTTTGAACAGACTGCCAATCACTGCAATCAACTTTGTTATTGTGAAAACAAAAAGTATGAACATTTATAATTATAGCTGAATTTTTAACGTTTATAAAATGATTCCACAATTGCATGTCTATATATTTTGTACGTATTAAGTAATACATAATGATCATTCAGAACTAATGATTTTCATGTTATTTTATTTTATATAATATTGAACGCTTTGGGCCTCCATAGTTTCCTCTTTAAAAGTCAACTAGCTGTATTTCTTGCAGAGAAAATTAAAGCCAACTTTGGAAAAAAGTGTTAACAACTTCATGCCAGCTGGTAAAGTTGACATAAAGTCATAAAGGTAACTGTTAATTTTGCTGTGTTACTTTTAAATTGGATGCTTTTGACTATAAGAAGGAAACGCAGCATCCTTTCCTCTGCCCGCTCTCCTCTCTCGCCTATGAAATATTAAGTCCTTTTAACACTATTTACAACTATCTACAATAGGATGTGAGCAGGGTCAGCCTTCAGTCTGTTCAAGTGCAAACAACACACACACACAGCAATCAAACAAAAAGCAAACAAAAAAAACGACCGGAGGAATGAATATGAAAGAAATTCAGGGGGGATTTCAGTGGGTGGACAGCTGATGAATGGAGAAGTAGTGCTGACGGTGGTGCCTGCACGACAGCACAGCGCAAAGCAGAAAAACAGCCAGCCAGCGAGCAAATGAGATTTCACTGACAAAGCTTGTGTGAATTGAATATGTGTGTATAAGTGTGTGTGCGCAGCTCAAGGCATGCAGTCTGCCTATTTTGCCTCCATGCCTGTATTATATGCTTGGCCATAGATGTATCTGTGTGTGCGTGTGCCTGTGTGTGTGTGTGTGTGTGTGTGTGTGTGTGTGTGTGTGCGTGTGTGTGTGTGTGCGTGTGCTTGTGTGTGTGTGTGTGTGTGTGTGTGTGTGTGTGTGTGTGTGTGTGTGTGTGTGTGTGTGGATGTGCATGGGTGTGCAGGATGACTCATGCAGAAATGTGTAGGCATTCTCCAACGCAAAGCTTCAAATATCTTGACACAACAACAGCAGCACACAAACATGCACACGTACACACCTGGCAGGCAGGAGTGGAGGGATACAGAAAGGTGGCCGGTAGCGGACACGGACACACACACACACACACACACACACACATGGATGCACCCATGGGCACAGCCACAGCCATTAAGCAGCAGCAGCAGTGAATATGCTTCATTGACAAAATTAGATGAGACAATCCATGGGAGGAAGGGGACAGAGGTGTCTGTCCGTATACATGCCAACATTTTACTCACACAGCCCAGAACCCAAAACCAACGTTCACCCACTTCCCATGCATGCCTCCCCACATGCAAGCACATTTGAATCCTGCCCAGGCCACCCTTCCATATTTCACACTATTTCTATAAATAGCAAAGCTCCCTCTCTCACTCAGGCTAGTTGTCCACACTGGCCTCTCGCACACTGTCTCATTGTTTTTCCTCATGGGCTGTATCATATTCCCCGGAAGGAACATGAACAACGACAGTCTCCAATAGACGTCAGCGGGACAACAGAATGCACAAACATGCTCTCGCAATCTGGTGTTTTGCATGATGCAAACCAGACGTGTTGAAGCTGATATTTATGCAGTGTGTGCAACACCGCTGCCGGTAGCTACATATCAGATCAGACCCAGAACTGTCTGATTGTTGTTCCAGCGTCTTTCTTTCTTTCTTTCTTTCTTTCTTTCTTTCTTTCTTTCTTTCTTTCTTTCTTTCTTTCTTTCTTTCTTTCTTTCTTTCTTTCTTTCTTTCTTTCTTTCTTTCTTTCTTTCTTTCTTTCTTTCTTTCTTTCTTTTGACCATTAGATGGACACATCAGAAACCCCTCCATCCTCCTGGTATCATAATAACAAACCAGAGCAAACCAAGTAAAACTTTTCAGACACAACTTTTAAATATAAACTCATGAAAAAAAAACAAGATAAATGAGTACGAGTGAGCATCCCTGGCATCTAACAGGTAAAGGGTACGTTTACAATGCAAATTTTAGAGTTTAACAGGACCTCACGTTAGTGCAAATTACAACACATTGATAACAACGGATTCATTTGGCTTTAAAAAAAAAAAAAAAAAAACAGCCATGGGGTGGAAACGTTTAGTTACATATTCACATTTTGCTAGTATAATCTGATTGATAAGGTCTGAAGAGCGGATGTGTCAAATACAATATATCATGAGCATCATCATTAAGCTGTATATTACAGTACATAGCAACATCGAACCTCCTACTGTGAAAACATTTCCTGGGTTACAAAGGACTTATTCCCCCATAAACACAGCGGGTACAGTTTTTCTTTACACGGGTAACATCTTACTTGAAGCTCTTATAAATGTTTTCATTCATCTACCATATGCCTATTTACAATAACTGCACATTTACAACTCTTTTTTTTTTGTTTATGATGTGTGAGGGAGGGAGGGGGGCGTGAATAATGCAGGAGGGACATTTTACATGGGGCTTATAAAGTAGGCATTGCTAATTACTAAGCAATTCTTCAAGTAAAATGTCACCCTAAAGTGCCCAGTTGTTGATTCTGCTGCACACATAAAGACAGAGGAGGAGACAGGCCGAAACAGTTGCTGTGCTTTTTATTCATTTATTTTCTCCAAAGAGATGGAAACACAGATGGGCATTATCTGTATCTTTGGGTTTTAACAGTACATTAGCAGATTATCTTCCACCCAAATGGTTGTTTGAAGCCCCCTGCATCCTACAAGCCACGATCGGGTGGGGGAGTAGCGTCACATTTACTCGCTTCACGACCACAGCAAACCGGTCACAGCACGATAACCCTGTTGTTCAGCAGAACCACAACCTCATTGTGCCATGTACGGGAACAAATAAAACACTTTGCACATCTACATCGAGAGCTACTGTGATCTTGATGCGAGTGTTCCTCCGTGTTTAGCACTGGTGAATGAATGTTAAAGATAAACATTTACACAAAAAAGACAAAAAAAAAGGAAACATAATGCAAAAACATAAATAAAGAAAAACGTCGAAAAATAATGTACAAATAGATATGTCAGTAAAAAAGTATTGTGCTTTTGGCTGTCCTGTGTACACCGTGTACAATATTCAGAGCTCCTGCGTGATAAAAAGGGTGTATACATGCACTTTGGACACACAGTAGAGCTATTCAGCAGCTCCAGGAGGATATTGTTTGTGAAGCATAGACTATTAACAGATAACGTAAGCAACATAAAAAAGACAAATTACAGTTGTTGGTGTGCGAGTGTGGGTGTGTTTATGATAGAAAGTGCATTATGAGGGCATTTAGGCTGAGTGAGCCCTGTTTGTCTTCATGTAATCAGTGTTACTCTGGTTGACATTTTTCTTTTGACACTGCATGTATGCATTTGTGCGCATGCAGTGTTTGTGTTTTGTGTGTGTGCGTGTGTGTATGTGACTCACTCCGTTTCCTGTTTACCGATTCCTGCATGAGCGTATGAGAGATAATGTGACTAAACTGAGCAAAGAGAAAAAACTGATTACATGATTCAGGTTGCTCTGAATCATCTACGGAGCTACTCTCTCTCTCTCTCTCTCTCTCTCTCTCTCTATATATATATATATATTTTTTTTTTACATCTATCCCTTATTCATTTATCTTTCTTTCTCTGTGTGCTTTTTGTTAAAGGAGTTTATTTTCTTATTTTTTTCTTACTGTAACATGGAATTTAAGACCACTGCAAAGAAACGAGAAATAAAGGCAAAAGTAGAGAAACCTTTACATGAAAAAGTGCCAAAGCAAACAGACATTCTCCACCTTGGAACCAAAACTCTTTCCGGGTTTTGCTTTACGTCTTACCAGCATGGCTATGATCATCCTCGTAGACAAGGCAGTCTTGTTTTTTTTTTCCGTTGTGTGTTTTGATGAGAGTCCAGCTTTTTCTCATCCAGAGTTAGTCTACCCTTGGTGAGAGTCTTAAAAGGATCGTTGCATTGCTATCAGTAGTGTGCTGGGCATAAACCTGCATCTGGATGCTGCTCGGCTTCGGATGACGACATCTACTTCATTTTCCCCCAGATGAGTTTGTAACATGACGACATGTTAAATGAATGTAAAATAGGGTCTTTTTTAAAAATATCTTTCAGGAGAGATGATTAGGTGGAGAGAGATCTAAGCTTTGATGTTTTCGAACAACACAATATTCCTGATGTGACTGATGAACTACTTTGGGGCAGGACAAGTGTAGGCTAGATGGAATATCTTTAAATATCCCATGTTTATAGACAACCAGAGTCCTTAGGAGTGGCTCCGCGATGTATAGCTTAGTCGTATGATTTTGATGCTGTACTGCGTATCAGTCTCAAACCAGATGAGTTTCTTTGTCTGCCGGATGAGTGAGCTTCTCTAACTTTGTCAACTCGGTTACATACACGTATATTTGTTATAGTAGAGGGGGTGGTGCAATGGAAAAGCTGGGGAACTGAGGTGTGAGCTGAATAGGTAGAGAGGGGCAGGTGTAGAAGTGAGAGAGGAGGACGCTAAATGTTTTATGTAAATCAGAAACCTTCAGTCTTTTTTTTTTCTACAAGGGAGGGGCTGCAGTCTGTGGTCTTTACTGCAGTCCCAAGTTGTTTCGATGAGCTCTCCAGCCAGGTTTTTGTGGCACTTGGACAATGCAAAAAAGTCCACACCCACGCTGTTCCCGCTGATGGCTGGCGTCCACAGGAAATTTCATCTGTGACACACACACACGTCTTGTTTTTTTATTTTGCTTCTCGATATTCTGCACCAGTCCTCCTCACCCCTGCTTTTCAAGCAGAATGCCCAGGGATGTACCGCTCCAACACCGAAACCCTGTGAGTGTTTTCAAAATAACTGCTGAGTTGTGTTTTGCAAATGCACCAGTCAAACGGAGGAGGATGCGGATGATGAGATTCCCGTTGCTTTTTTCGAACGTTTGCTGCTCTGAGTGACACGTCTAGTGAGTTTCTCTTCTCTCTCTCTCTTGTCTTCCTTCTTTTTTCCCCCCACCATTTTCTCTGTATTTTCCTCTCTTGCCTCCACCTCCCCTTATCTCCTCTAATGGAGTTTTTTTTTCTTCTTACATCACGCTGCATTTGCCCTTCAGTCTCTCGGCGCGGGACTGCTTCCCCGAGCGCTTGCCATCGATGTTGAGGCTCATGTTCCTCTTCTTGTCCAGGTTGAGCAGCTCCTGGAAGAGCTCCGTCACGTTGTGGTTGGTCTTGGCCGACGTCTCCATGAAGGCGCACTTCCACAGGTTGGCCTGGGCCTCTCCATCCTTGGTCTCCACCTCCCGCAGGGTCTCATCGCTCTTGTTGCCCACGAGCATGATGGGGATGGCCTCCACGTTGCCCTTTATGGCCAAGACCTGCAAAGGTTAGGAGGCAATGTTATGTTCTATGCAGGTTAGTGCACATTTTTTTGATTTTACTTTTATTTATTTTTTAACAATTTTGACATCCAAATTTGAGAATGGAGTACCAACTATGGAAAAACAATAAGATTTTGAATTGATTTCTTTAAGGAAAATATTTTCTGTGCATTAGTCAGCAACAGATGAGAATAACTGCAGCTACTAGATTGTCAAAGTGATTCTCCAGGACAATTCAGCAGGCTTTCACCCTTATTGTATTTCATCCAACTATTCTTTTTATGGTTGACATGATTTGTTTTACGAACTTGAACATGAAGTTGCCAAAATTGGGGTATGAACTAGACTCAGTTTCTCGTTTACTGTGCTTACAGTCTATTCAAACTGTCTATTTATACACAGTAAATATTAGGAGCCAAAGTGGACCCACATTTCCATGGCTTTGTTTCAGAATTAAGAAAATAACATTCAAAATCCCTCAGCACACAGTGGGTCCAAAATGGTGAGATCACATTGAAAATCTTATGTTATGACATGTAAAATGAAGAAACAATATTTATTTTCGTCCGACTTTCATGGACTTTTTTTCCATGGACACACACACATACACACACACACACACACACACACACACACACACACACATGGATGCACCCATGGGCACAGACACAGACATTGAGTAGCAGCAGCAGTGAATATGCACAAACACACGAACACACACACACTATCACTGCCCACCTGTTGGTAAATGGGTTTGAGCTCCTCCAGCGACTGTTTGCTGGTGATGGAGTAGACCAGGATGAAGGCATGTCCTTTGGAGATGGACAGGCGCTGCATGGCCGGGAACTGATGGCTGCCCGTGGTGTCAGTGATCTGCAGGGTGCACACGCTCTTGTCGCAGCTGATCACCTGGCGGTAGGTGTCCTCCACCGTGGGGATGTAAGTGTCCCTGAAAGTGCCCTTCACGAAACGCAGGACCAGGGAGCTCTTCCCCACTCCCCCTGCCCCGAACACCACCACACGATAGTCGTTGCTCTGCTCCGGCATTCTGCCCCCCTCAGGCTTAAGACACCTGTGTCTTAAGTGTTACACCTGTGATGTTGGAAGGTGGGAGCAATGGGAGGAAGCGGGTTGAGATGGGTGAATGGAGAGGACAAAAAAAGATAATTTTAGCAAAGAGAGTATTTTTGCGAGTGAGCAGTCAGCAGATACAATGCAGACAGAGGAACAGGAAAGGTGAGGTAGTGGTGGTACTAGACCTCAGGCCAGATGGGTGTGAAAGCACTCTTAACTGTCCACAAATTAGAGAGGATGAAGGTTGGTGTGGCTCCAAGTGTTTGACCTGACGCAGACATTTTCCTAATCAATGCTGTTCGCACTCACCGACTCACAGTTTCTCAGTTTCAAACTCAAAAACATCCCGGCGTTTCCTCATTGTTCAACTCGACTGCAGCAAACTCTGGACAGAGACAGAGACTAGACTTGCAGCACGGGAGAACAACAATAATAATAACACAAACTCATGTCTAATACAACGTGAGCCAATACGACAATGACTCAACAACAGTTTTGGAAATGACTACCAAGTTGAAGCAACATAAAACAAAAATGGAATTGACGTATATACCATAGAGGGCTACTGTATTGGATTTCATAATGTTATATTTGTGTGTGCATGGGATAATGTGTGTACATACATTGAATGTACTGTATATATGACAAGACTGCAACGTATCATTTAACACGTTCGCCAGCTGGCCAGAACAACTCCAAATAAAGAATAATATTGCTTCCGCATCTGCTGGATGTTTAAATATACAACTGTTAGCCAAGATGTTCACCATATCAACCTCAAAGGTTATAATTGTGTTTATAGCTTGTTGTGCTGCATGCAAGTGGACACACAATGTATTATAGCAGGTTTAAATGAAGACATTTATAAACCGGCTCTGACCTCTAATTCATTGTTTGTTTTACAAAATAGCTCATGTACACATATATAGTGGTGGAAGTAGTAGTATTACAATGAAATATTAAATATATATTAACTAAATTAATTAAAGTCTCAAAGGCAAAAGTAGTCAGTAGACAGCAAAGTGGCCAGTCATTGGAATCGTACAGTCTCATACACTATATATGATCTGATCATCATTATTACTATAACACTTTTATTAAGGCTGCAGCTGTTCGAAGTGGAGGTTCTTTCAGCCATACTGTATTGCTATGTGGTACAGTTGGAGCATAACAATATATAATTTCAAGAACTCAAAAAGGTTCTCTATTTAAGTTTTTAATCTGAAAGGAAATAAGACTGTCTTAGTACAAGGTACAATATTTCCCTGTGAATAGAGTGGAAGTATCTTAAAATATCATTTATTTCCAGATATACTGGAATCAAAACAAAGCCCGGATTGTATCGTAGCCAATCTACCATATGAAACAACCAAATCCACATTGTGTGCAGTCAGGTTATAAAACTGATAATATATTGATTATTTTTAATCTTTAAATCAGAAAAATTCCAAAGCCATCATACACCTGGTTTGTAGTAGGCTGCATCACTGCACTATGAAGGATTACCTGCTGCCCCTCATACATATGCAGCTGAGCAATGTCCTCACAACTAATCTACTGCTATCTTTGTAAGTGCCTGTGTGTCTGCTGAGCGGCTGTGCATGATTACGCATTGTATCTGTTGCATTATTTATCCGCTGTGGTTCTTAACTTGCTTTAAGGTCCCATAATAAGATACTCATTCAGTTGTGATCGTGCGCTGCTTCTCTAAGCTCCCCGGCTGTAATGAAACAGTAAATTGACATCAATACGAGATGGAATAAGTGGATTTCTGTCATGCCTGCACTTCTGGAGCCCACTATTGATGGCAGGGCCCCTGTAATTTCATTGCCAGGCTCTGGATAATATCAGTCAAGGACTTCAAAATAAATGGGGATTCAGGGAGAGATCCTCTTGAGTTTTATAGTCAATCTATAGCTGTAGATCTGGTGACATGTAAGAGTGTTTTATATCCGTGCTGAACACGCAACCACAGTTTAATTTGCAGATGAGCCTGTTTCTTCTGCTGACATGCCTGCACACTGCTTACTATAGACTGGCAAAGCAGAACAATCTGGTTTAATGGCTATCTGGTGCTTTAGGGGGATGCTTTTTATCTTAAATTTTTTTAAGATATAGTGA